>NW_020956263.1:0-2022 GCF_003031625.1 Empidonax traillii | reverse complement strand
AAAAAATAAAAGAGAAAAGATGTACCAGGCAATAACCTTGTTAGGAAACACCATAACAAGTAACACAGTCACATTGTGGCATACAGTACAAATTCCACACACACTGCTGGAGGCTCAGGTCAGAAGTGCAAGCATATGTGAAGAGCAGTGGGAGGAGAGGTCTGGAATGGAAAAACGTTTGTGCATCCTGTCTCAATGTTAAGATCTGTGTGTTTGTCTTCCTCACTCAAAGACTACGCCTGGGTGGTTCTTGGGATAACCATGTGTCCCAGGCCCCTGCCAGGATTCTTTTTGAGTACTAGAAGCAGTTCAGATATATCCTACAGGCATATGTACCATATTGCTATAACATATTACAGGAGTAATGCCATCAGAATATAAAAGGATTTTTTTTATTACTATTTATTTAATTACATCTTTAATTTTATTTTCTGTTACCTTGTTTTATAGAAGCAAATACTCCTTTAATGTTTACAAACTGAAATTAGGATATTGTAAAACATTTGACAGCAGAATTCAAGTTTAATACACTATATGTTACATACACAATAAATACAACTATACAGATTATAAAACTGTCTATGGTTTTACTTAGTGCACACATATACACATATACCTACAGATATATGTGAAAACAAGTCAAAGACAGTCAAAAAGCTTTGCTCAGTATGATTCTGGAATATGGATCTAGTAAAGATTCTTACAAAATTATAAGTTAGAAGTTAGAAGACAGATTTCATTGTGTCTTCCTACAACAGAAAAGAAGAATGATGTGAAACTGTATCAACAGCCCTGAGCTATGGACTAAAAAAATTATGATGGGTATCCAGGACAATTTCCCAAGTTAATCTTATCTCTTTCTCACAGGTGTGATGATTACCATCAGTTTGCCTAAATTATTTGCCTTTCAAAATTATTTTCATTGGGGAGTGGTTAGTCCCTTTCCCTTCTGGTCCCTTCACCTTATGTTTATAAGGCCCAGTACGGTCTGCTTTATGGAATCTTTGAACTTGAGCTCATGGGATACAGCCTTGAGAAATGTGTCTTCTTTTATATTTTCAGTACTGATACCTTCTAGAAATTTGCTTTGCCTGTTTTACAATATAGTGCACAGTGTCTGGGTTTCGGTTTTGTTGCTCTTTTTGCATCGTGGTATCTATGGGCACCCATGCTGATACAAATGTTTGTTTAGGTACAACAAATGAAGCTCGGCTCTCAGTGTGCACTAGTTAATGAAAAGGTATATTTACAAACACGTAGTGTAGTGGGACAATTAAATGCAAATCAAGCCATCACTTTTTATTCTTTTTGAGAATAACTTGTTAAACAGACAGAAGAATCATTTACCTCTGACTTCACAGTCTCTACACAACCTAGCTTGGCCATGATAACAAATCAGTAAAATCTTGGTCCAAACAATTTTCTAGGATGAGCAGGTGCAAGTCTTATTCAAGACAGCTGAGCTTTGTGCAGTATTTGGTGAGAATATGGCACTTTTATTTGGCTTTGTGCTCGGATTTGCCAGATTAGGAAAAATAGTTTATTTTCTTCCAGCAGGTACATTTGCAAAGCTATACAGACCGAAACAGCACCTCTGCATAGGTGGTACTTCAGGGATCATGAAGATTTATGCCTATACGTCTTGACTCAACAAGGAATTGATTGTATATGCCATTATGTTCTTGAATAAATGGCAGAGAGTCCATGTAACGAATGTAACATCCTCTTGCATGATAATTGGTTTCTTTCAATCAGTTTAGAATGCTTTTTATCCCACAGATACGTACTGATAAAGAGAACCAGTAAAATTTAACAGTGACTGATATAAGAAAATAGTTATGTCCTATAAATCCTAATGCAGACATGGTAAATATATGATTTGCCATCTGCTTTTGTTTATATCAGGTAAGCAGAGCTGAAATTTTCAAATTGTGATTTGTGGCTGAAGGAGAGCTATTTAGTTACATCATGCTGGCTCTTGTTCTCTCTCACTGAGAGAACCTGTGTGGAAGAGGTGGATGA
>NW_020956262.1:297767-343330 GCF_003031625.1 Empidonax traillii | reverse complement strand
GGTTTGATGTGTTGCCCACTGAAGTCTGTGGGAGTCTTTTCATTAACTTCAATGCAACTTAAAATGGCCTGGTGGCATGTGGTGCCTTACACCACTCGGGTGCTCAGGATTAATTCATTTTGCTAAGTTCTGCTAAGAAAAGCCGTTTGAGGTGCCCAAGCCTTAGATACTCAAAGAGCTTTCAGATCTTGCTGCAGACCTCAACCATGTGCACTTCTAGCACATAAGGCCATAAAAGTAAATAAAAGGTATGAAGTTATCCTTGGCTTCAGCGAGTCCTGCCACCCAGGGGGAGCTGCAAGGCTTTGCTTTTGGGCTGGCGCTTGGAAGCAGCACAATATTTACATGGGAGTGATTCTCATTTAAACCATCGTTGCTTTCTCCCTCATATTCCCTTTCGGAAACATATAGGGAATGTAGAGCCAAGATGTAGAGAAAGCATTAGGGTCTGCACCCCCGATCTAATTTCTCCTCCACAAACGCACACCCTCCAGACTCTGTCAGTCACCCGCTCAGGTGAGCTACATCTTGTCCTGTGCTGTAGGTCACATGTAGCTGGGGTGAAGCCACCGAGCTCTCAAGCACCACAAAAGTTTCCCCACAATTTCCTCCAGGATGCATCTCCTCCCGTGTTGAACATTTTGTCTTATAACAGTCAAGCTAGAAAATTCATGCAGGAAAGCCCTTCATTTATCCCTCCAAAATACAATGCAAATGTTTTAATAAAATGGGTTCATTATTTCCTGCTTTTTAGGAGCTGAACAACCCGCGATCAAAGAAAGGCATGGAACAGCAGACAAAAAGCTAAAAGCCCATAGACTTTGGGAGCACAAGAACCCTGCAGCTAACAGCAAACTTCAAAGCAAGTGGCAAAGGCTGTGGTCAAGCTTTTCTGCAGGCACTGATGATTTTGAATTAACCCACACCCCACCCCATGGGCTGGATTTACAGTTACCGAGAAAGAATACTGAATACTCGCTGTTTGGGAAGCAGACCTCCTTCTTATAAAACCAGGTCCACTCGGAGCACTCCAAGAAATAAACTACTTCTAAAAAACATTAAATAAATCAGTGGAGTGATTCAGTGGGAGCATAGGACAGCTGTGCTCAGCACCTACTTTTAGATGCTGACCTTTCCTGAGCTGCTACTTTCCACATTTTCTGGTGTTTTAGCTTTGAATTTCCTCAGAGATTAATCTAAATGTCACTGTCCTTGCCAACATTTCTCCAGAGATCCGATCCAAGTGCATGAAGCTCAACGGGAATCTTTCCTGGAGTGCTGGTGCACTTGGGGTCGATCCCTTTCCATCCTCTCTACATTCTCCAGGCAGGTCCCATCAGGAGTGGAGACCAGTCTGTGTAACATCATTGTTCATATCTTTTAAAGACAGAAAAAGGCTTCACTACAGTGTCTGTTTAGGGACAGGCCCTGACAAGAACTCGTTAATGGGAACCTTGGGAAACCAGTGGAATGCCTCGGCTTCCCTGCCTGTACCTCTGAGATGGCACCTCATCCCAGTCTTCAGAAACCATCAGAGATGGGCAACAAGGAGAAGCCTAATATCACCAAACCCCCGGTGTATTCTTGCCTCCCTCTTATCAGTGACCCCCATCATATAACCTCAAATCCTAACAGACTACTTTTAAGTAGATTTTGACAGTTTTTGACACTAAGAAGAGCCCAGTGTGGGAACTGCTGATGGAAAGCTGCTGCCCTGAACTTTTGCAGCAATTCAGAGATCGGCAATATCACTGTCCCCAGCAATCCAGAAGGTACAAGAACACAGCTAAAGTCCAATTATCTCCAGCTATTTACTGAAAGCTGCCCTAAAGTGCTTCCCCTCCTTTTTTTTCTTTTTAATGAAGTCTTCCCTACAGCAGTGTGTGAGAAAGTGTGCTCCTTCCCAGGCAGTGAGAAGAGAAGCATCCACTTAATGCAACAAGGGGTAAATGGTAATTAAGGCAGTGCCAACTACTCAGGGTTAAAGGCTGCCCTGATGAAAAACAATGTGCTCCTCCCAACACTGATCAGCCACTGATCACCCACCAGCTGATGGGCTCTGCCCAGCTCTTCATCAATACCAGAACCAAGCAATACAGCCAAGCCCTCAAGCCTCCCGTTTCCAAACAAAGTGGGAATTCAGAACTTTCATAGATGATTTTATAAATTCATATGTAGCAACGCAATAGCTAACACTTGGGCTGGAGGTACAACAAGAGGTTTTTCTGAAATTACCTCTCGAAAATTTGAAAACAAAAATCAGATGAGTGCTGCTCTTGGCTGTAGGCCTTTCCTTGTAATGAGATGTGCAGCTGAAGCAATTACTAACTTTAGTTTTTTAAAGAAGCAATAGCAGTTTGACTGGGAGGTCTTCCTCCAGGAATGAGCTAGTAAATGAAAGCATTAAGTTAATAAGGGCTTGAGTGCTCCAGATCATTACAGAGATGGCCTGCAGCTCCACACTTCTGCAACTAGATTATTTTTTTTTTAATATTATTGTCAAACAGCTTGAAGAAAACCCTCTTTGGATCCACTGAGCATTAAATGCAGCACAGACAAATGGCTGCTTTCCTCTATTAAGCAACGTTTTAAAAAGTAAAAAAGTAATAATTAAATTCCACTGATGAATAATTGCTTCTAATAAATAAAGAGAAACAAATACCATTGGCCTCAGCAGCTTTTATGTCAGTGACCCGAGCTGCTACTGAACCAAATGGACAACGCGTACTGCAAGAGCTGGGAGCAGCACCACAGAGAAACTCCCATTTCAGCTACACCAGAGACATTCTGGACACAGTTCTTGATGCCTGAGCAACAGCCAGAGCAATGGGTAGTTCCTGACAGCCTGGCATCCACACAGTGAAACCCATGGTCTCAAACCTCAGATGGGCAAGCTTTCTTTGGGCCAGGTCCAGGATATGGATCTGCATTGTCCAGAACAAAGCTTGATCCTCCACCCAGGACCAAGGTGGTCATGCACTGCCTAAATGAAGGTCTTTCACGGAGGCTGGGGCTAAACTGCCCCAGGCCTACCACCACAACAGTTTAACCTCACTCCTTGCCAGGGTAGCATGCCAGCAGGCCAACAAACTCCTACAGCTTCCACATCTCAACTTGGGGCAGATTTCCACAAAAGAAGGTGACTCCTACAGGGAATACTCAGACAGCAGAGCTCTCCTCCTTCTGTTGGAGACTTCTTACAAATTATCATCTTTTTTCCTCCTATCTCACCTCCCTCAGGCATGTTCCCAGCTCAAACCATCTGAAACTTTGTCTAAACTTTGAGTGTGATCAGCTAAACATAACCAGAAAGAGCTTCAGGCCTTCACTCCCTTTCACACATCCACTTCCAGAGAGGTTCACAGAATCAATTAGGTTGGAAAAGACCTCTGAGATCATTGGGTCCAACCTTTGATTGGATACCACCCTGTCAACTAGACTGTAGCACCAAGTGCCATGTCCAGTCTTTCCTTAAACACATCCAGGGATGGTGACTCCACCATCTCCCCAGGCGACCCACCTGTGAAGAAATTCCTCCTGATGTCCAACCTGAGCCTCACCTGGCACAGCTTGAGGCTACATCCTCTCATCCTGCCACTAGTTGCCTGGGGGAAGAGACTGATCCCCACCTGGCTACAACCTCCTTTCAAGGAGTTGCAGCAAGCAACACAACTTGGACCCGAGCCTTCTCTTCCCCAGGCTCAACACCCCCAGCTCCCTCAGCCAACTGCTGCAGGCAGAAGCAGGGAAGTCATATTGTGTATGAGGTTACTGCAATATCACAAACTTAAGCTGGTTATTTCTTTCTCCTTTATTTTAAAAGCTACAATATTCAGGTAGCTCAAGGAAAAACAACCTTTGGATTTTGTCTGCTCATAAATCCATCACAACAGCTTGGGGGAAAACAGTAAATAAGATACTGGAAGAACAGCACAAGAGGCCAAAAGAAGAGCATCTGCCTCTGGATGTGCTATTTGCAACCAAAGCCAGGTAGCTGGCTGTGATATTAGTGTGTGGTATTGATTTGTTCTTAATCCAGAGAAATGCCCCTGTAATGAACTCTGCTGTGCCCTTAATGATTTCATATTGAAGGATGTTAGGTGCCTTGCTCATAACAGAGTAACAGCAATTCCAAAAATAGCAATCCTCATAATAAAATGTTATTGAGGATCCTGAATTTCAATATAAAAGGGACTCTGCTGTACTCAAGGGCTTACTAGATACAAATGCATACTTTAAAAAGTTGTATTAAAGTCATGTTGGTACCTGAGTTACAGAGGCAACACGAGATGCTACTCCAGGGAGCAGCTGAGCCCCACGTCCCCAGGAAACTTTTAGGCAGATGTAATACAGGCTGGATTTAATCCCGCCAGATGACTGGGGCTGAATGGCTAGAAAGAGCTGAGACGCTTTCGTGAGCTGCCTGTGAGGGCAGGAGAGCGTGGCTGCCGTGCTCCTCAGCAGCTAACAGGGACAGCACAGGTACAGGATACTGGGCCAGGTGCCACAGGCCTGATCCTGGCTCTGCTGTTCAACCCCCAGCCTCAGGCAGAAGCCTTCCAGAGGCCCACCAGCAAGCTGCCACTGCAACTGGAGAAAAGGGGGCTTGCGAGAGAGGGCGGCTGCTGCCAGCCCACCAGTGGGGAGAAGCATTCCCACCGAGCTCAGGGCCACCACAAAGAACTCAGAGCTGGAAGCACCAGGTCTAAAATTGAGTTGCACTCACTTGCAGATGATTTCTCAGCCTTAGCTTTGTCAGTGCAGCAAACAGCAAGTCCCAAATAAAGCCTGCCAGCTGGGCTTTCCAGCCTTACCAGCACGGACCTCATCCAGTGGGTAGGACCCCAGGGGAGGGGAAGGATGGGGGTTTTCCATCTCCCACCACATGCTGGTTTTGTTGGTGCCAGAGCCCCCCTTCTCAACTGGAAGGGCAGAAGGGAAGACCCACCCCTGCAAAGAGTTGCTTGGGAGCAGCTTCAAGCCTTCAAATAATGCTCATGTGCCAATCAGCCTCATTTAGAGCAACCAGGGGCATTTCCCACCACCTCTAGAGGGACTGGGGACAGGATTAATTAGCTGGAGGAAACAAGGGGTGAACATTTGCCTCCTACAAACCTAAAAAGGAAGCTCAGAGTTTGGCTCATAGGTTATCCAGAATGTAGAGTGGGAAAAAAAGCCATTAGCTCAATTATGCCTTAATTTAAAGCATAATTGCCTTAATTACAGCCTGTTGTTTCTGACCCCTGCCCAGGAGGTATGTCAGCTGGGCTGCTCCCGCCTGCAGGGTCTGCGCACAGAGCAGTGGGAGCACCTGAGGGGGCTGTAGTTTGCTGCCTTCTCCTTCTAGGACCCTTTCCTGGGGAAAAGGGGTATTAAAAACTGGGCTGGAAAGGTGAACTTGTGCCCCCAAGTGGCTCTAAGCAGGTGAGGCAGGAACTGCCTCCCTCTCCCCGAACCCTGAACTCCCTCTCTGCTTTAGCCTAGTTCCTACTTCCACTTAAACCACAGGCTGGCAGTACATGGTCCTCCTCAGGGAGACAACAAGCATCCTTGGACCCTGACTCCAGGAAGGACTCTGAATCCTAAAGCAGTGAAACAAGAGCATCTCTCCAGCAGTGAAGAGTAGAAGTTATCTGCACCCACAGTCCAGAAACCTCTGCTTGCACGAACAGATTCAAGGTTACTAAAAGCTCCAGGCGATGCAAAACTAGAAAAAAAATGACTGATTCTAAACCAGAAGCTGCAGTTTGACACTGATGATGTGCATTTTCCATTGCTGGTTTCAGAAGAGGAGTGCCAGCAGACTTGAGCAGTTTTGTAGGGTCATAACTGCTTTGGAGCAATATTTTTATTGTTACAAGCAGAACTGAAGTGATGCAGCTGTGACCGGGGCTCCGTGGAGCTTGGCACAGCTTGAACGGACACTAAAAGGAACTTTTCAATCTAAGAGGGCAAGGAAAAAGAAACACTAATAGGAATTTGTCTGCTGTGCTTAGCAGGGGGCTCGCAGGTGCAAAGGAGCTCAGCCCTCGCTCAGGCAGGTGCAGGATGGAATTCTCCTGCAGTGCTGTTTGCTCCTCCACTCCCAGCCGGCACCAGCACCAACAACATCTGAAAGCTGGTCACTTCATTAAAGGGGCCATGAGCTCTGCCAAAAACCCTGATACAAGACGTATCCTCAAGCCCCCCAGGCAAACCGGGGACACAACTCCAAGCTCCTGAATTCCAGTCAGTACCTCAACCACATCCCCACCAACCCACCTCTCTGCTTGTGAAATGCCACCTCTTCTCGCCCACGTTTATTTAAATTCAGTTCACTCCCAGAAGGCAGAGTCAGTTTTTTGGTGTAAAGGGGGCCAAGAGCCCAGGTTTGCTGGAACTGTGATTTTAATAACCCCATCCAGCGACATCACCTATGGAAAGGTAACTGCAAAATACATTTGAAAAACTTATTAAAGACACATGCAACCTTCTTTGCCGTTCCATGATTTAGGGCTCCACTCCCTGTTCTGAAGTTCAGGATTGTTCAATTCGGAAGTGTGGACAAACCTCTGAAATGTTTCTTTTGAGTAATCTTGTCACAGCTGCCAGCTAGAGCCCAAACAACTGAATCATTCATGAGCCCATCCGCAGAGTACGAGGCATTCAGCAGAGGAAAGAGCAGGTCAGCCCTTAACTGATTGCTATTAAAAACTTTAATGAAAGTCCTGGACAAGGGTGGTGGGAGAGGGAGAGAGGAGGAGAAGGAAATAAATTATAACATTGATCATGTCTGTGGAAGGATGATGGAAGTGAGATGGAAAATGCAAGAAAGGACAAAATGTGAATGAGCCTGGGATATCTCAGTCAGGCACATTTCAATGGGACAAGATCTAATTTAGGTAAATATAAAATGGTGCCTGACAATGCTCAGCATATAACATGAATAACATGCAAGAGAGGAGCCATAAGAGCTGGGCATGGAGGGACATGCCTTCAGATGTCACTTGGTAGTGACATTAGCTGTTATTTCAGTCTGCAGGGAGCTTACCTGACACCTGCCAGGAATGGAGATAGCAGTTGGAGTCCCAAAACCTGAGCCTGGTGTTTCACATCTCAGGCCATCACTGTTTAATGCTGCATCCCAAAATGGTTAACAAGAAATCAAAGTGTGTAAAACAACATGGGAAAGCCACTAGTCACTAAAGACTGATTAAACAGGCAGCTTTCCCAGGAACTGGAGAGAAGGGAGAAGGTGACCATGACTCTGGAAGAACTGAACCTTTCTATGGTGGCAGATTCCTGGGGTAAAGGGGTTCCAGCATTTTTGATCAAAATAAGAAATATAAACCTCACCTGTTTAAGTTCCTGCAGGCAACGGAAATCCTCCAGGATGGCAGGAGATACATGGATGTACGCGGATGTACACACACATACGGTCACAGCTGTAAAGCATTGCCCCACACCTCTGCACCCTGGAGTCAGTGCTTGGTTTGGGTTGGCCTCCAACCACAGAGGAGTGCAAGGGGCTCAGAGTGCCCTTCATGTTTCCCCCAGGGCAGCCAGGGACACATGCCACAGCCATCTAAGTCACATCTGGGACTGCGGGGGGGCGGGGCTGGCTTTTGCTCTCCCAGTGTGGGGAGACAGCAGCTTTTGGCAGGATTAGGCCCTGCCAGGGCACTGGGCTCTCTCTACACACTGTGTGAGTAGAAACTGCTCTTTGTTTTTCAGCTAGATGGTTCACTACTCAGAAAAAGGAAGCCTGGAAATACCTGATGCTCAGCAGCTCCTTTTCTGCAGGCAGGGGCCGTAATCAGAAGGAAAGCTGCTGATCCTGATGGCCTCAGCACATGCAATATCCTTTCTGTTAATGCAAGGCAGCTGGGAATGCAGAAGGAGCAGCCTCCTTTTCAGGGAGTAAGGACTTCCAAACCCCAGCATGCCTGATGGTCTGCTGTGCTGGACTGAGTCACTGAATGCATTTGGTGGGCATCAGCACCCCTGCTGTGCGTGTAACTATAGCTCATTTGAGGGTATTATGCTCCCATCCCACAAGGATGTCATTTTTGAAAGCACCACATGAACCTGGCTCCCTGTTGCCTCCTTGGCCAGCTGGGTGGTGCCACCAGTACCCTTCCCTCCTGACCGGAGTTTGGCGAAGAGCAGGGACAGGCAGACGTGCTCCTCCTGCGGGACCAGCTCCTGCAGAGACACAGGCGCAAGGCCGGCAGCCCGAGGAGCTGCTCTTTAACAGAGCCCAGAGCCCCCACAGCAAAATCGGCTGGGTGTCCCTGCTCACACACATCCGTGCTGTGTGACAAGGAGCAGCACAGAGCACCCCGCATCTTCTCCCACCGACACATGGAAACCTGGGGAGGTTTTACAGCAGGAAAGAAGAGAGCATTCCCCTCTGCTCAGACAGGCTGTATTTGTCCTGTCTCGACAGAGAGAAAAGTATCACTGCGTGAGCCTCAACTTTCTCTCTCCACCACTACAGCTGTGCTCAGTCCCAGCCCACCAGGAGAACAAGGATATTACAGCCACTAAGAAGGGAGGCTTCGTAAATGGCGAAAGAAAGGGCACCAAGGCCTCCCTGCAGGGAAAATTCCTCTCGATTAAACGGCAGGGAAGAAGAGGCAGGTCTGTGAACTGGTTTAGGGTTAGAAGCAGCCCTGCAGGGGAGCATAAAATACTTGTGTCTTCTTTGAAGCTGTAGGAACAGGGTGACTGCCCACAGCTGGACCCTCGCAGAAACTATTTACTACTACATCTATTTTCCCTTTTATTCCCGAACAAATTGTCCTGACCACTCGGGCCCCCCAGGAGAGCAGACCCCCGGCTGAGCTAACTGCCGAAAGGGGCAATTAGCACCGCACACATCTCCAAAGGGGAGAAGCCTGTGCTCCTGCCTCGAGAGAGGAGGCAGCGTGCAGGAGACCTGAGGCTGCGGCCCGCAGGGAATGCTGTGAGATGGTAATTGCAGCCTGATCACAGGCACTGCAGAACCCAGCCTGCTGTGATCATGCAGAGTGTCGTAATAAGAGAATGCCTGCCTGCTAAAACTCACAAATTGAGTCTTAGAGGTTTATTTAAGAGCCAGTTTTAGGCAACATTTCAAACAAAAAGAGAAATCCCTTTTAAGCAACTGCTTCGTGCTTCAAGACGCTGTGCTACAGACTTCACAGACATCACCCTGTGACAGTCTTGTAGAAGGGGTACTAATTTCCCTTTTGGGGGTGGCAAAGGGTGGCCACACTGCACCCTTAAGGACACAGAGGGGAACAGAACGAAGCAGGAGGAAGAGTGCTGTGGACATTTCTCTCTCGGTGCAGCAGAGCTGTTTGGACAGAGCACGGAGCCATCCATGCCACCTTCTGCACCTCCAATGCTATCGTGCAGGCACGAACCAGCCAGCCTGCTCCTCCAGCCCCACTTGGGCCAACAGCCCTCCAGGACAAGCCCTCCCTTATTCCTTGTGCTCCACCTTCAACTCACCTCTCCTGAAAACAGGGCTTGGGACAAGGTCTTATAAATGGACATGACCGCTTCCCTGTCTTACCCAAGGCAGCCCAGGAATGCAGCTCCCTCCCCACAGCGGTACCGCAGCAGGGGCACCGGCTCACCTCGCCGCTCCCGAGGCACCCGGGCCTGCCTCCTCTGCACAGGCAAACACACTCGCGGGTGTTTTTGGCAGAAATCCCGGCTCCGAGCCGAGTGCTGGCCAGGTCAAGCTGTCCGCCTCAGTCTTGCGAGAGCAGTGCCGTGCCGTAGGCATGAAAATCAGGCCGGTCGCTGGGGCTGTCAGGACCGACCCTCAGCTCCGGCGGCGGGAGCCGCGGGCCGGGCACAGCGCCGGGCCGACAGCGCCACCGCGCGGCCGCGCCCCGCTCCTGCGGCCGGGACAGCGGCACGGCCGGGACCCCCAGCCGGGCATTCCCGACCCTAAATCCCGAACGGCACTAATAGAGGGCACACGCCTGCTCCCTCCTTTTGACATGTCTGTGATGCAAGGTGGACACATGCTACTTTACAGCTACTACACCCAGAGTCACAGAAGTGTTAGCGTTTGGAAGGGACCTCTGGAGATCATCCAGCCCAAGCCTCTTCTGGAAGCAGGGTCACCTGGACACACAGCTCTGTTCCTCCTTTTTTTCCTAAGCAAATTGTACACAGGACCCAGCATCCACACATGCTCTGCTATCCACTGTGGTAGGAACAGGCTGCTCCACTGCAGTAGCCCTTGTATCCAAGGTGGAAAAGGGGAAAGATTTCCACTCTCTTTCTGGCAAGTGGAAACAGCAGAGCCCTGAGCCAATTCAGAGCCTCAAGTGGTCTTCTGAAGCAGTCTGATAACCACAGGCAGCAGCTGGGCCAGCACAGTGAATTTGCAAGTTACCGGATGGCAAAGGCCCTGCGCCTGCCTCAGAGCTCAGCCTGCGACAAGGATGTAGCCTGTGTGACAAGGGTGAGAGCACAGACGCTGGAGCAGTGCTTGGGTGCGCACACCACAGCTCATATGCAATAGCCCGTGCCCTGAGGTTGTGCAGCTTCGGCCTCCGGTGCCACAGGGGGCAGCCTGCAGCACCCCACGGCAGCACATCATAAGCGGGCTGGCAAGGTCAGGGATGTGGAGCAGGTTCTCCCCCAGCTTCCTTCCCAGGCTGGTCCCTCAGACTGGCTTCTTCTCCAGAAGCTCACACCTCGGCAGCAGGATCTGAGCCATCCATAGAACCCACCTGGCATATGGTACCCGTTCAATTTTGCTCCACAAAGTCAGTACAGAACCTTAAGCTTTATTTTTCTATTGGCCAGCAACTTAAACTGGGTTAAAAAAAAATCCAAAAGCAATGAATATTGTTACACAGAGAAAAAGTATAAAACAACTCAGTGTACAAAAGCCAAGTTACTGTTCATATCTCATTCTTCCTGGCCTCTCCCAACCCTGTACAATGTTTGAAGGGAAGGGGCAAAGGCAGCTATGAAGATATGCTTAAGAAACTAGAAATATTGCTTCAAGCAACATGCTCAATATTTTCCTCTTAGTTAGTAGTCAATACTTGTAAAGGAACTTTACTATAAAACAAGAAATAATTTAGAGATTTCTCCTTTAGATCATTACACAATAATTTAGATTTCTTTCCTCTCTTTCCTACTGCTGTGGAACCAAGGGTGCACCTCAGTTCCTCCACCTCTCTTTCTGCATTAGTCAAGGATTATTTCTTGGGGCTGATGATGAGGGAGTTTCAGATTGACCTGCTCTGAATTTTAGCATGTCACCCTTTAGCGCCAGTCCAAGATTTCTGCTCTGTGAACCAAAAACCCCACAATGCTGCAAGACCCATTAGTGGTCTGGATGATTTTGCTTGTGTTGGCTGGCTGCTGCCAGGGAGAGGGCTCAGCTAGCATCGCTGAAAGCCCAAGAGAGGGAATAAATTTGTTTGTAGAAGTCTGAGCCTGTCTTCACTGCTCAGAAACACTAAAATCCCATGGCCCTTGCTGCTTCATGAGTATATCAGGCAGACCAGGAATGAGGGATGAGAGGCACACAAGATCCCATGAATTCAGGCTGAGAACCTGCTGGCACCAAGTCCATGGCAGCAGTGATGTCTGTGTCCTGTATGTATATAGGATCCCAATGCAGAGATAATATTTAATTAAAATCTATTCCACTGCAGCAAGCAGCCAACCAAACACTACCAATTTACCAAGTGTATTGCGCCAGCTGGTTCAAACTGACTCTCCTGACCTTCTCAGCAGCAACTAGTAAAGCGGGCTTCCAAAAAAAGCCAGAAAACCCTCAGCTGATTAATGAGCTCTTTGGAGGCTGATAAAACATTTGTATATATTCATTCCCTGCCCACGGGAAACAAGCCTCAAGGTTTTAATACGAAAAATCAAGCCAAGGGCATCTCTCTATATGTATAGTAACAGATGAAGAAGGTATTTCCCCTAACTGAACAGGCCAAAGATATGCCAGCCCCACAAACAGATCAGCTCTTCACCAAACCTCAGCAGGGGATAGGTAGGAGGAAGAGTGTTCTCACTCATGCTAGAAGCCACTCAATAAAACAAACAGAATTAGAAAGCAGTCCATTATCTTTGCATCGGAATTGGTAGGAAGAAGAAGGCCTCTTGTGGCTCCTAATGGCACTGTGTTGGGGGAAGCTTCAAGGAAGAGGAAGTGCTGAGAAACTGTAAGGCACCCACATCTTGGCAACATGAGAGTCACCACCAGATTTCAGCCGCACCAAGTTGTGCTCCCAGTCAGCAGGACAAGTAGCTCCTGCCCCAGTCAGCCAGGCAGGCATCCTCTCAGGTGGAAAACAACTGTGTTAGGATGTTGGTGCACTCTTGGGAAGAGGGAGAGAAATCTTCCATGCACGAGAAACTCAGCTTTGGCTCCAGCTCAGCACAGAAACATCATCTGTCCTCAGTGTCAATGCCCAGTGCTGCTGAGCCACTTCTCAGAAAGCAGACCGTGATTCTTGTACAGCATCCTGATAGCTTCACGTTGTCTCAGAAAAAGCCTCAAGAGAAGTGGCCTTGCATAAATCTTGCTTCATAGTTATATCAAGGGACTGTGTTGCTAAAGCTTCTAGCAGGGGACCCACAGCTCTTTTGTTTCTTGACACGGAGGAGGACCCGCTGAGCTCCCGGCTGCCTTGTACACAACGAGGAGGGTGACTTTCCCCCAGAGGGGCAGGTAAGGCTGTGCATGGTTCTGAAGGCATTTAATTATAGAGCCAAGTCCTCAGGTTACAGACACTTTGGTGGTGGTGATGGAGAGTGGTCAGGTTGGCAGGTGCTAAGGGAAGTGGCAGAAGGGGAGCAACAGAGCTCCCACAGCTATTAATATGGTTCTGACTTTAAACTCTTGTACAAGCAGCAGGTGAAAATCATCCCAAAGATCTACAGAGTGTAAAGAGAAGAGAGAAATACATGAAAAAAGAGAATGGATGCAATGGAGGCAACCACTTGCAAACTAGCAGTCTGGACCCACACTGGAGTGGCAACCAGCTCCCGCCTGGGGATACCACACTCCAGCTTGCAATAAGCAGCAGGAGAGAACATAATCTGGCTAATCCTTGTAATTAACCACTAGTAGCTTCCTGGGGTGTAATTTGGCTGCTTTCCAGAAGAAAGGAGAAGATGAGGAACTCCCAGACACATCTGCAGCAGGAAAAAAAAAATATTCTGTGCTCCTGCCTCTAAAATGAGAGCGGCAGGCACCCATATCCTGTTGTTTTATTCATCACCCTCTCCAAAATAATGGCAGACCCACACGGCTGCTATTCAACATGACACAGCTGAGGGAGAAATTCTGGATGATTTAAGATAATGCTGAGGGGTAGGAAGGCCCCTCCGGTGGAGCGGCCCCCCAGCTGGGCGGGCAGTGACGGCACACGGACACACGAGGGCTCCCTCGGGCCGCGGAGCCGCCACCACGGCCCCTCCCGTGGCCCTGGGGCACAACTGTCCCCCTGGCCCTGCTGGACACACACCGTCACCTGCAGGGAGTTGACCGCACTGGCAGAAAAGGCTTTGGAGCTGGTGAATCCTCCGGTCCCCGGAGTACCTGACAACTTCTCCCTGCCAGGCAGGGAAGGGCAATACACTGCCAGACTTTTTTTCCATCCCTCGGTTCAGGGGTTTCTTTAACTTCTGCCCAGCACCCCCGAAACTCCACCCAGCCCCTTTACCTGCACACAAGCAATGCTGATCCCCACCGCCCCGATAATTTTCAGATGCTCTTGAATGAAGTTTTCCAGCTTGGTAATGCAACCGCTCTGCAGGGTGAAAGGAGGGACATGGAAAGTCAGCTTCATTTTAACCTCTTGTTTAATTTAATCCCATGGTTGTGACCCTTGAAAGCAACGTTATAGAAGGTGGTGTCTGTGAGCAACCTCTTCCTCCAGTACCACTGGAAAAGCGATGCAGATGATGTGAACTGCATCGTGTTTTGTATTGCTTTGGACCAGCCAGCTCAAGAACCACTGAACAAACCTGAGGTGGCTGCTGGCTAGGCAGGAGAAACGCAGAAGAACCTGCCACATCAGACAGAGCGTGCCACTCTTCTCTCAGATAAGTGGAGAAAGATTCCCTCACTCACTGCCTAGCACATGCCTGGGGAAGATATTTACTCCTGTCAGGCCAAAAGGCCAAAGAAACAGTGCTGAGTGGATGCAGTACAAGAACACTAAAATAACAGAAAGCTTTTAAGGGGAAGTCCTTCCCACTGCTATTTATGACAGCAGCAAGTTTTGGTGTGAACCTGGAAAGCCAGGCTCCGGCTGCCTCTGTCTTGCAACAGCATCCCTGGCTGGAGTCATGACCTCTCCTTCCCTGTTTCAGGCCCAAGTTTTTATTGTCAGAAGGCAAAATTAAATCAGTAAGACCATTCTCTGTTGCTTTGTTTGTTTTGTTTTTTTTTTCTTTAACTAATTAACTCTTGAGGCAGGTTTTTGCTGGTAACATCAGGGGTATTTACTGTGTAGGCTACAGTAGTGCCCCAAGGATGCTGGGAGCCCTCTTGCCCCAGGAGTTTACAGTGAACACACTTATACATATGCAGGCAGGAGGAAGGAATGAGCACACAGCCCTCCAGGGAGGGTTGGCAAAGGCCTCATTTTTCCCAGCATTAGATTTTGTAGTCAGACCCAGCTGCCTTGATATGAAGCAGATACTCTTTTTCCCTATCTGACCCTTTTCTAGGTTTTCCTTCCCCAAAGCCACTTAAGTACTTTGTGAACTCTAAGACTTCATATCATGATATGCAGCATCTGTCTGTGGATCCAAATCCGTCCTTTCAGCTTGTTCTTCTTTACAGCAATCCCAAAACATCAGGCAGCCTACAGAGCCTCTCTTAATGCAGCTGTGCAGCTGCCTCCAGCTTCACCCAGCACAGGGAGAGGATGGGAATTGCCAGCCCTGTGCTTCAAATGGTTGTTAGGTTTCCACTCTCAGGAACACCTCATCAGCTCATGGATACTTCCTGCACTGCTTCCTCATGGGGTCTTGCCCAAAAGGCAAACCTTATGGGAAAGCCTTCTTCCTGAAGTGCAAAACCCAGCCACGCAGCTGGACATATGAGGGGCTTTGGTAGATCAGAAAGACTGGATTCATCTCCCTATTCATGCCACAGAAATAGACGGTTGGCTTCCTTTGAGCTGCTTGAGTTTCTTGGCTTAATGCAGATGTTATTCATGTTTTCTTTTCCAAGTCCTGCTCAAAACACATACTGTGAAAAAGAAATACCTGCTCTGAAGCGGCCCCCTTTCCACCAACAGCCCTCCTTAACTGTCAGAGGGACAGGAATGAGGAAAAAGCTCGAGTTGCTGCTCTCCAGGCTGATAAAGCCAGCCAAGGTGCTGGCCACACTGATGAGAAAAAGGTCTATGCTGCCCCACAGAGAGCATCACAGTGAGCAAGTTTAAGCCAGGCAACAGGACTGGAGGGTGCCAAAATAAATGCAAGAATTTTCGCTAGTCTTACACAAACTGGATGAATAAATGGTCTGAGAGTCACATGTTTACTTACTCAGCTAGATTAGGATTCAATTTGCTTCCAGACAAGTCCCTATATCTTGACTCTAGCTACTTTTCAGGACAACCTGCAGCCCACTGGAAATGCCCTAATTTGTCTGCTACAGGGCCCTCTTTCTTCTCCATATGCTGTAGATCAAATCCCATCTCAATCAAGAACTAAAAGTATCTCCATTTACATCTCAGTGGGTAATTCCAACCACAGGAAGCTATGTCAAATGTAGGACTTGCATCCCAAGTCTCCTTCCAGAACCAACAACCTCTCCCCCTTCCCCCCTTATTAATGTACTCAGAGGTAACAAATGTAATTTAGTATTTCTCTCTATACCTACATATAAATTAATAGCCTAAATGACTGAATGCTCAGCTAAACATACGAATTCTGCTTTCTAAGGCATGCTACTGACTTTGAAGCCTGCTGATACACCTTGCATTAATAACCCACCACCCTCACTCCCTGCCCACCTCCTTTAGATACTTTGTGACAGGTGGTTCTGAAGGCCTTTTCTCTTTACCTCCTTGTAGATGTTGGAAGGATGGTCTCTTCGCCCACACAGGTCAGTTATCGTCTTACAGCAGCTGTCTGGGACTTTCCGCCCGTTGGCCTCTGAAGATTTGATCCACAGGCTGTCAGCCCAGTCCGTGTGGTTATTGCTCCCACAGCACTTGAACTGTACACACAGAGAGCAAAGCCTGAGCCTTCAGCACTGCAACCTCCTTCTCCCTCCAGCCTCCCACACCGAGTCCTGCACTTCACCCTCCTTTGCAAAGACTTCAGCTATCTCATGGGTTTGGGTTTTTTTTGGTTACTATAATTATTAGTGACTTTTGTGTTAAGAGTCCCCCAGATGGTCATTAAATATCAGGTTCATCTATCCTTCAGCAGCTGTGACTGCTGGTTACTGCTGGGATGAGCTGTAATCAGAGTGCACCTGCAGCTGCCTCAGCTCTTAATCACTGGAGAGTGTTAATGATGGCAACAGGGCAAGTTTAATTACCAGTTACTATCACAAATGCACCTGCTATGGCAGTGTGTGTATAGCAACGCTCGTGCTTTCAAAGTGCCTTTGAACAAAGGCCCTTTCTGTGGGAAAACCTGTCAGAACTGTGGCAGCCCCAACCTGAACCACCCCTGAGCCAGGCACAGTGAGCAACAGTAGTGGAGAGCTCTTCTTTCATTACACCTTCCTCTCTAGGGTACTGAGAAGTTTAATGAAAAATGTCAGCAATTTCTCCAAAGCTTTGAACTGGGAAGTAGACACAGCTGTCAGAGTGACTTGGCAGCTCCAGTTCACTGGGAGCAGCTGAGATGTTTCCCCAGTGCTACTGCAGTTCATTGATCACATCATGCAATTGTGCCAGTGGCATGGCTCAGGCCCTGCACCTCACCCAATCTTGCCTTGAACCAGGACAAGCCCATGCACTCGGCATACAGAAGAAATACCTGAGGGTTGGATGTCAAGAGATGCCTTTCGTGTGCTTGGTTTTAAGCCCTGCAATTGCATTAGTTCTCTTTGCCTGCAGAGATACTTACCTCCTGCTGCAGTTTGTCTACAGCACTGGTAACACTCTCTTCTCCCTCCTTCCGGTACTTCTGGGTCATGGTGTTCTTCAAGTTTTGCTTCAGCTCCATGCTCAGCTGAATGGAAGAGACAAGTGGGATAAAATCACTAGGCAAACTCACTCCTTGGAGTAACCCAGGGCTCTGCATGTTTTATTGCCTTTGCTCCAAGAGGAGAGCAGAGAGCCCAGTGGAAGCTACAGCTTCCTTCAAGATAATCCTCCAAGGTCGGGCTGGACAGGCTTATTTCCAAATGATTACAGATCTTGCCTCTGTTTTAATAACTGGAAGGAGGTGCTTTGGGACCAAATTTCAACCCCTGTTGCACATCCCCATATGGCTCCTCACCCCGAATACGTAAGATTGCCAAGACATGCCTGCAACAAAAGGGAATATAAAACTGTGCCTGCTTAAACATGAATATGCCTGTGACACCACATGTAGTCTTCTTCCTCTAAGCCTCTGAAAAATATTAAAACCCAAGTCACTCTGTCCAGGAGGAAGAAGAAATCAGAGTCCCTGGCATCCTGGACTGAAGCCAGAGAGTTTGAATACTTCTTGTATCAGCTTCAAAAAGGATGTCATAGGAGGGAATTAAGTGTGTGATTGCATAAGTACTGCAAGGCCTTTCTTGATAATAGAGAGATGAAGCCTGATTTTGCAAGAGCAGAATTTCTGAAAGCATCATCATAAACCACTGGCATGTTCAGGTGATTGGATTCAAACATTTATTCCTGGGGAGACTCTTTTAATCTAGCTGAATTGTTCTCACCCACCCAGACGTCAGCCATAAAGTGCCAAAGAGCTGCATCTTCTTTTTTTCTTTTTGGTCATCCTGGTTCATGCAGCAACACTGCTTTAGTCCAACACCTTTGTTATTCCAACTTTCCTATACCAATAAACGTCAGTATGCTTTTTAGATGGGGTCAATGAATGAAACAGGTGAGCAGCACCTTTTATTCCACACAATAAGTAGTAGATGAAAGGGCAAACATCCGTTTGTGCCAAACTGCACAAAATACAATCTGGAGTTTATTCTCCTTTTGAAACACTGTTTCTTCCAACCCCATGTGTCAGATGGGGACAACACCTATCTCACAGAGCTGATATGAGGCCTTGTTCACTAATATTTGCAAAATGCTTGGAGATCCTGGGCGGGGAAGCTCTATGGAAATGCAAAGGGCTTAGCATAACAGCAAGAAAGGAAACAGTTCAGCAACTGGAAGGCAAAGGCAAATAAAGGAGAGAGTCCATTAACAGAATTATTACTTGGGAGAAAAGCAGTTACCTGCAGGCTCACGGGGAAAAACTGCAGCATGAAACAGAGATAACAAAAGAACCAGTTTAGACAGACACACGCAAGAAGCCTTAAACACCAAAGCGAGGGCTGAAATAAAACAGCGGCACACAGTGCAAGCACCCTGCAACCAAGAGAGAAGGGGGATTTATCAGCCAGAGGGCAGTTATTGATCAAAGACACACTCAGGTGACCTAAAGCACTCAAGGGTACAGTTCCAAACATGCTGTCCCTTATTTCAATCTAGGGATCAGCTCCTCTTCATCCGCTGTCACATGTGAACCTCATGCCTTTGCACAGATGGATGGACAGACCCTGGCTTCCCGCCATGCCTGCCAGGATTGATCTTTTCCTGTTAAATATGCACACTCCTACCCCTAGATCCCTCCTGGGCAGGAGCCAGCACAGTTCTTTGGCTCCTCACAAACCACCAGTGCCCATCTTAGCAAGGCAAAGCACAGAAGGCCCAAAAGAAAAAGGAATGGCAAGGAATCCTGGCAGTGAAGTCAACAAGATGGGAAGTTCAGCTGCTTTTCAGACAGCCACTTGATAACAATTCTAATTTGCCATTTCCAATCAATTTCCAGACATAAGAGCAACTTCACAGGCTGTTTGTGCCTTGGTGGTTAAACGCCCTTTAAAAACAAAGTGATTACTTCAGCCTCTGCTCTCAGCAACTGCAGAAAGTGCCAGGCTACACCTGCAGCTGTCGGGAGCCTGTGCTCTTTCTCCAGACCCTCAGCTGGGCTTAAGCTGGGTTAAGTAAAGCTCTCAAGAACTTCTTGACCTGAAAGGACCTCTCAGCTGGACAACACTTTGCCAGTTCAAAGCATGGCAGGTAGCTTGCTGGATGCAGCAGGAACTGTTCCTATCTCCTGAACATATCAAGTGGCACTAATGTGATTTCAGGTGTTTGCATTACACCTTGAATGGCGTCAGGAGAGTTCCTAGATTTACGCAGCCCCAAAAATTGTCTTCTACAAGCATCTGCAGAAAAGCAGCAGACAAAGGTGCACCACAGAAAGGAGCTGAGCAACAAGGCTAAGCAGCCTCCCTGGAGTAACCACCACCACTCTGTATAAACCAGTAAATAATCCAAGGTCTTCTGTTTGGGGAGGGAAGTGAGCACTGACGTGTGAAAAGGTGAACCACAACCACACCTAGGTCCCAAACCTCCAAGGCCAATTTTGGCTGGAGAAATGGGATGATAAGGAGCTGTTCTCCCTCCCTCATTTGAGTCTTTAAGGTCTACTGTCCACGCACCTGCTGGTAGTAGATATAGGCCAGGATTCCAGCAATGATCTCCAGGAGAAAGATGCACAGCAGCAATATGAAGTACTGTAAAATAATGGGAAAAGCAGGACATTAGAACAGAATGTAAGGAGATGCTGTGAGACAGCTTTTCATTAGCTGGTAAAATGCCTGACTACCTTCATCCATCTTTCTTCAGCAGTGTTCAAAGGCAAGGGCTGGGATTCAGTCCTTGACAGGGTAGGAAAGGAACAATCCCACAGGTTAAAAAAACCACCAAACCACAGGATAATTGAAGACAAGCAGGAGCAAGTGTGAGTTTAACTCCAAGAGCCAGAGGGATATAGAGAATGGAAAAGTGCAGGCAACTGAGATAATATCACTGTACAAAAGAAAGTGGTTGCCGGATAACGTGATGACTACACTCAGTATCATAGAAAACATCTAATTCTGACATCAATACACTCAGTATCATAGAAAACATCTAATTCTGACATCAATACAAAAAAAAAACAACTTTTGCTTGTTTTGATACACAGCAGAGCAGCTAAGCATAAAGCATAGATTATTGTTCCCAGTGACTCCTGTGGGACTCAGCCAGAGGCTGAGGGGACAATATCATGTGGACAATGTCATATGGACAATGCAGAAAACTGTTTGGGAGGCCTATTCCTATACACAGGTAGGGAAGCCAAACCCATGAGGATTATTCTAGATTAAAAGGACAAAGTAGGCCTGAAGACACAGGGTGATGTGGCCACTACCTCCTTAGGGTCAAAGACAGATTTTCAGCGAAAATCCCTATCTTAATAAACAGCCCCTGCCTCTGGTCAGCAATGAACAGTCTCTTTACAGATCCAGGCTCTTCTATGACTGCTATTAAATTCATCTTTCTGTAGATAAAGCTGAACAGACACCAGTTCCAGCTATAACAAGAACCTCACACTAAGTCCCTGGAAGAGCTGATCTCCCCAGGACAGAACAAGGAAATTATCACCTATTTTCTGTTTTATCCCTGAAAGGTCTGTTGTCAAGATATGAAGTGAATGGCTCTCTAAAAATGTCACTAGACATCAAGCCATCTCTCCCTTCTCAAAGGACAGTGAAGGCCTGGACACAGCAAGGTGACCTACACAGCAAAGATGCCTTTGATTGTATGAGGTTTAGAATCCCACTGTGCACTCTTTTCTCCAGGTGTTTCCAAGCCCATTTTGCAGGAGTAAAATTACAAAAACACTCAGGCTTCCTCTTTCACCCTGTTGGGATTCAGCAGCTGCAAAGGACTGACAGCTGGGTTTTATCTGCAGACCCGGCTTTAATCTGAGCACACAATCTCAGTCTTTCACTCCCCAGCCCCGCTCTCCCCCGATGATCACTGACCATCTCTGCAGCCTGTACAAGGTACCCATTCATACCAGCAGAATGAGTCACCCAGAGGGGAGCAGGATAGCTAAAGGCTGGTCCCAACACTCACAGGAGGCTGAAGGGGGCAGGAAATGGTTGGCATGCCTTGACAGAATGCTGGCTCTTTTTGCTGGGACCTAGTTATGTTAACTGCTTTGACATCATCTCTCTGCCAAGAAGGAGGCAGGAGCATGGCAGAATGCTGAGAACAACCGATGAACACGAAAGCTTATTTATTCCTCCCTGTTCTGTGTAATGTCAGAGACATTAGGTAGAGCTGAAGCTGTGTCACCACACAGCAGACCTTAAAAAATTTGAGTCACAAGGCCCTTGTAAAACCTTGTGAGGGAGGTTAGTGCATCTACCACGCATGAATCCAACCTGTCTCTGCTGATTCACTCCAACATTATCCTTATCTCAGTGTCATTGTTCCCTGAAGGCCACCTCCAAGTATCATGCTGATATAGGGGGGCAGCAGCTTTCACTATGGACACATGCAGAGTACAGGGCTGCTCTCCCTCCTCTTCATCCATAGCTAAAGGGCTTTCTCAGAGGTCTGTTATGGGAGCAGTAGGCCAGCTCTGGCATGGAACTGTAGGGACATGCCCTACTTGCTTCCCAAGTCAGAAATGTGTGATCACCCAAAGTCTTGCAGCAGACACATGCCTGGACCTGGGTGAACTCTGGGCAGAATTTACTCTTACCCTGGCTCTAAGCCAGAGTCAGAGCTATCTGACGTCTCAAGACCTACAGGGTCCAAATTGCTTCCATCCAGCTTCAAGTGTCTGAACGAAGTACCAAACGTTAGTGTGTTTTCTCTGAATAACCCAAAAAATAGTTCAACACACCAACAATCCAAGTAACTATCTGGAGGCATCTTTCTACTGCCTGAAGAAGAGATATATAGCAACTGTACTACTAAATCAGCAACCTCACTTCAGCGGGAAGGCTCCAAGGTGAAATGCAGCAGGAACAGAATGATAACCCCTGTGTGTTCCCTTCTCCCTGTCCAAGGTAGCTGATGAGAAGAGACAGTGTGAGGGGACAGTCCCTAAGTTCTCTCTTTACATGCAAGGTCTTGTACTTGATGGGTCTTTTCCTGAGACTCCTGCTTGCATCTTGACTGATGTATAACATACTAGTGGTCTTTGTGCTTATAAAGAGCTGGAATGCAGCATCACAGACAGTCAGGCTGCAGTTCCACTGCTGTGCCTGCTCATGGAGCCAGAGAAACTCCACATCTGCTGCCCAAGCCTCAGCACAGAACTTAATTAACAAAGGCAAATAAGCAATGTCATAAAAACAGTAGCACAGCTGTGGGTGGTCAGCAATGAAATACTATGAAAAGCCTTGAAGTGGGTCCATAAAACTTGTAGTTACGTAGAAGGCAACAAAAAAAATTCACAGCTTCCCAAGTCTTCAACAGAAAAACAAACTAAACACCAGATACCCATTTTACAAACAGCACCCAAAGCTGTCAGAAATTGATTTTTAAAGGCACAAAGAAAGCACTGGGGAGAGCAAGGAGTGCCTCTTATACCGCTCCCTCCCACATCTACAGGGGTCTCTTGTACAGAGGGAAATTGGGACCGGCTGGCACAGACCCTGGGGTGACTGAAGCTGTCAGGATTACTGTCTGAGCTCAGAGCTGGCAGAGGCCCCCAGCCAGGCTCACCCAGCCCTGGCAAGTACAGCCCTATCTCAGATTACTCACAGCAACCAAAGCAAAGCACAAGCAAGGAGAGACAATAGGCCTGTCACGACCCGCCACTCTGAAAGGACCAGTGGTGTAAGGAGACAGAGTGACCTGTTGTTCCCAAGAGACAATTATTAGTTTTCTATGGCAGAATAACAAAGAAAACCCCACTGGATTTTCATACGTGGCTTCTGGCTGAGGGAAAAAGACAAAGGGAGATCTCTTTGGCATGGAGAGCAAGCGAAGCAAGGCCAAAACAGTCTGCTGCAGACTAGGAGGCTAATGAACAGCATCAGCAATGCACTCACTGTGTCCCCCTCTAAATTTTATTTGCTCTTCCTGGCCCTACTCTGCCTCTCACAGGGATTCACAGCAGTGGTACAAGCATCAAGCTTGCTCACAACTTCTATTTCTGCTCCTCTATCCAAATAAAAGAGGAGAAATGGGACAGTCAGGTGAACAAGCACTTGTAAAGGAAGGAGCTGGTGAAGAGCTGTCGAAGTATCTTTTTCTGTACTTGTGAAGGCCAAGAGCCATGCATTGTTATTTCGGTCACTGCTCTCACTACTGTAGCCCAGATACCAAAATGGACTGCTGCTGCACTCCAGACTGAAGGGGACATTTGAGAAGGAAGGAGCAAGACAGAAACCTCAGGGCTAGTCAAAAACTTCAGTGTAGGCGTGTGAGCAGGGAGCTCAGGAAGTAACACAGAGAAAGGTGTAAAAGAAGCAGCAGATTATCAAAACAGTATGGCAGGGATTTTTTTGTTGTTGAAGCAAAACTAAAATTTTTTTTTTGCAACTAAAGAAAATATTGGAAACGTTCTGATTTTTGACAGCCAAGTAAAGAAATGTGTTAATCTGGCTCAGACCTACTGTCATTAAAAGCTAGTTTTGCTGCAGGTCTCTCATATTTTCCTCTTCCTTCCCATTTTCCAGAAGAGGATACAGGATGGGCAGGGAAGAAGAAGGAGACAAAAGCCACAAGATTTTGAACAGTTTCAAATATACATTGTTACACAAAGCACAGGTTTTACAGCTCTGCTTTGTACTTTTGAACCACGCAGCACATTCTTTGTGTCGATGAAAGGAAATGCTCTGCAGTAAAACCTGCCCCCCCCAGGACAAGGACAGCACTGCTGTCAGGAGCCGGAGGCCTCCATGGTTTTTGGTCCAGGACAAACAAACAAGGTTGGCGCACAACACAGCCAAGCTGTTCCCCCAAACAAAACTACCAAACAAAACTTACCACTCTCAGCAAATTCCGACGTTCTTTGAAGGTGGCACAGCAACCAAGGATGCCAGTAACCATGACCACCACCCCAGCCACCACCAGAATATAAGCAGTTGCAGAGTATGTGCTGGAGGAGAGCAGGCTGATGTAGTCACTCTTCTCAGCGAGGGTCCAGGTGCCCACTGCCATCACGGCCCCGCCGGCCAGCTGGGAAGGGAGAGAAGCAAGCACATGAAGGGCGTCTGATGCATCAACCTCCTCACCTCCCAGAGCAACTGCACAGGGACACCAGAATGAGTCTCAGCTCCATAAGCTGAGCCAAAGATGATCTATGTTTAAGGACAGTTTAGCGCTAAACTTGGCAGCAAATAAACACAGAGAAACCAACCACAGTGCTAGCAGGCCCCTCTCTCTTTGCAAGCCTTGTGTTTCCAGAGGGTTTTGTGCAGCTTCTAGTAAGCTCAGACAGTTTTTCTTAAAGATCTGACTTGGACACTCCAGTGCTCTGTCCCATGCACCAAAGTAAAACACAGCCCTTTGGCATCAGTAACTTTTCCGGTGGAAAGCGTAACTCTGACAAAGCTCTAGTGTGGACCAACTGCAAGAAGGTGTGTGTTATCCATGCTCTGGCTGTCCCACTTCACTGCCAGGACTGTCTCTGCCATTTTGGGAGGAGGAATGGCAAGATAGTGGAGCCCTCAGGATCCTGGAAAAAGTAAACCAGGTGAAAAAACAAAGTTTATTTTCAGGCTCCGTTATTTTCTATATTTGATAACATGACCTACAAACAACTACAGACAACACTACTACAACCACAACTTCTGCAGCATGGGCAGGCAATCCCAAGGGACACGATTTCACCCCACAGGACAAAAGCTATGTCCTACTGACATCAGCACTTTTTGACAAAGATTTTATCAAGCCCAGGATTTCTGTGCCCCTGACACCAAAATTGCAGTGCCATCTCAGTGTCTCTGAAACAGACTGAAGTTTCTTACCCAGAAAAAGAAGTTGAAGATGAAGAGCAGGTACTTCAGACAGATGGTCCCACATGTTTCCTTCTTTTCTGTATACTCACGCATCTTTCTGGCTCAGAAAGCTCCTGTGGGGAAAAAAAAAAAAAAAAAAAAAAAAAAAAAGGAGAGAGAAGATCTTGAGTCAGTCATTCATCACATCTCTTTTCCCAAAAGGCCATTGTTACTACTCCCCTCCTGCAAGAACTAACACTTTCAACCTTCTGCTGAAGAAAGCCATTCAACTGACTTCAAGGATGCAGGACAGTGCTTGTTTATATAAAGAACTCCCATATCCATTTGGGTGACCTACAACACACAGGACCTTGTACAGTATGAAAGGGAGGCAGAAAGTACCAGCATGCGGTCTTCCTGTCCTGCCTTCATCCTCTGTTCTCCAGAAAATCCAATCTGGCTCCTGACTACCAACTGTAACTGCCATTCTGAAGGCGGCAACAGAAACCTCTGTCTTTGATATCTGCAGAATAACCTGTCTCCAAAGAACATTATTTTCTTACTGGTATTAGTTACAACTCCCTTAAATAGATCCTTCTCCAAGTTTGAGCTATTTTTAAACTTTACAACTGTAACTGGGAATGTACTTGTTATAAGTTCAAATGTCCTATCCTCTTTGAACCCCAGTAGTATGTTGGAGCAATTAATTCTTTTCTTCACTGCTTACTTCTCATGGCCCTTCTCACTGGCTAGCTGCTTCCCAGGGCAGCTGTCCCAGCTCCTAAGAGTAAGAAACATTAACCACTGGCTTCAGCTGATCTGACAGTGTAGAACACCTCTGCATACACAACAAATGGGAGTTTGTTGTGAGTCAGTCCCAGTGTTACAGATCTGCTGCTCTTGAGCAGGTTTCTCAGAAGCAGGTCTGCAGCAAGTGCAGCTCCATGTCACTTCACTGCCTGTTGTTCAGACCTCAGGAGATCTGAATCTCTCAGAAAAAAAAATATTCTCACCACTGCCTGATCAGGTGGACAGGACAAAGGCACTGCCCGGATTATCACTGGCAGCATCACCTGTGTGAGGCAGGATGCAGAAGTGCAACCAAATTCACACCACTTGCATTCAATTAAAAAAATCATCCCTTTCCTCCCCCAGCAGCCAGCAGGGAATGATCATGCAGCCATATCAGAGCACAATGTTTTCCTAAAACAGCAATTTCCCTGGAAGCAGGCAGGCAAACAGCCTCTCCATTTTTCCAGAACCACTGAGTTCACACTTACTTAGATTACAGAACTTTTTTCCACAAGTGGTGTAAGCTTCCTCCAGGGACCCACTGCAGCTGCAACGCAGCCATGCAGTACAGACACTGATCTGTGCTGGTAAAACACCTGACAGCAAAGAAAGTGAGCAACCTGTATGCACAGCCAGGCTGCACATCAGGTGACTGTCATTATTATCTCTGCCACCACACTGCTAAGCTCTGGCTTTAGAGCCAGATGAACCCAGGCCGGGAACAGCAGCTGCCCATTCTGCAGCATCATTTTCTTGTGCTTCATGCCAGCCCACTCCTAAACCCCAGCCAGGCCTGTGCTTTAGAAACTAACAAATGAAGCTACCAGGGAAGGCCAGGGTGAGAACGTGCCAGCAGTCCCACCCATGCCTGCTCCCCCCCCATCACCATTTCACAACAAAACATTTTTCTCTAGAATAACATCTGGCAACAACAGTTGGCAGCAGAAGGCCCTTTCACCAGCAAAGGGAGCAGCTCTGAGATGGTGGCACAGACCAAGGAGAACAACTCTGCAGAGTTATCTTCAGGAGAGATCAGAACCTCCAGCAATGCTCAGATTAATTACCGTGTTGCAGCACAAAAGGGCCCGGGGCGGTGGGAAGGAATGGATGCTGCAGATACTGCATGTACTGAACAGACTTGCAAATTCTTCATGCCAAGACACCCGTGAACACAACATTCATGGAAGGTGACAGATTTACAGCTCCCAAAAGCTTCATTTAGCAACAGAACAAGAATGGCAGCAGCAAGGCAGGCTCCCACAGCCACACATGCCAGCACAACCCAAAGGGTACCTCAGCCCAGACCTGAGACATGCCCTCTGGTAACAGCTCTTTTGCCTACCCCTCCTAATATCAGGGCTGTATACAGAGGAACATGCACTGTAGGTCTGCAGAGACTGACCCTGATTCCTATCAGTGATAGCCAGGGGATAGTAACAAGGCTTACTGTCCTTGGGCTGAATCCTTGACCCAGTTACCCTCTTACTCCCAAGGACTTTAGGAACCTTCCTTCCTTCCTTCCCCTTAGAGTATGTCCCCCGCCAAAAAAAAGGCAACTACAGGTATTTCCACATATTGCCATAGAGCAGATGCTGTGCCCTAGCAAAGGACACTAACTTGTCCCTCCTTCTGATCCAAGAGTGCAGAAATCCCAGTCACAACTGCACCCTTTTCTTGGTAAGGACTGGGCAAACACACAGCTGAGACTGCACCTGCACTCGGGCGACAGCCTGAAATCCCCCCCAAGACTGCAGGTCCTGCTCCACCCAGGGCTATGCACAGACCTTTCAGGCACTTGGCTTTGCTGCTGTCAGAGAATCTGCCTGTTTCCAGAAAGCTGGCATGGAACAGCAGCAGGTTTATAAAGCAGGGTGATTCACCAGGGATGGCAGGCCATGAATCAGAAAGCAATCAGGGCTGTCTCCTGTATAATCTATCCTTCCTAGCCAGGAGCAGAGCTGATGGCACTGGCTGCCTCTGCTTGCTATATGACTCACCCAGCCAGCTATTCAGGGAAACAGCTCTCTCCAGACCCTCTTTTTGGAAGTCATGTGTTTGTGCTCCTCACCTCAGAGTGCCTGCTGCCTCCCATCACCTACCAAGACAGGCTTTAGGGAGATACCCTGGTCTTCAGGGAAAGCAAGTGAGGGCAGGAAACTACAGTGAAATACCTTTCCCAAAGAGCCCAGGCAATGGAGAGGGGAGCCACAATCTCCCTCCCAGGCTTATGGTGACTACAGGCTCTGAACCTCATGGTCCCAAAAAGCACGGAGGTGTTGATCTGTACCACAGCACCCGGCTGAATACGGGGAGGCCTCATCCTGAATTCACTGAAGTAACCAGGGTCTCCTGCCTTCAGTTATCTCGTAACAGACCCTCAGAAGTGATACAAATCACTCTTGAAACCAGACAAGAAGCAGTAACAGTAATTAACACGTTCTATTTTAAAACACTGAGGTAAAGATCTACTCTGAATCACACGGTAATTATGAATGAGCTCTCCAAGGAACAGAAAGTGGCAAGCTCTGCCACAGAGGTGTATTTACAAACACATAAAAACATATCAATTAAACATGAGCTTCATAAGGGGAAGCACTTTGCTAACTGAAAAAGTGGTTAGAAGACTAAAAGCACTTCCATAATGAAGTTCACTTGGTCCAGTCTGACATCAGCAAGCTAAATTTAAGCAAGCAATTGTGGTATACAGGCTATGAAAGTGAATTCACCAGAAACAACAACAGGTTCCTGCTATGCCCACGTGCACTTCAATCTAAGTGATAAGGAGAAATAATCCTCTAAGGAAAACAAAATGCACAAAGCTGGGAAGAGAAAACAAGGACTAACTCAGTGTGACAGAACCTAGAGATGAAAGGGAGGGGTAATAATTTGAAGATTAATTCAAGAAACTGGGAATTGCACAGCTTGAATCCAGCTTTCCACTCTGACACACACTTTGTGCATGGACTTGGGCAAGTCCCTTGGTCTGATCTTTGCCTCTGCTCTTCCCCACTGCAGGACCTTCATCTTCCTCTAAATCCAGTGATGTTATAAGGATCTGCACCGAGAAGCCCTGTTGACAGAGGAATGCCACCTGTGAGGCATGACAGGCTTCAGGTGCCTGGCAAATTAGCAAAAGCCCTACACCAACAAATCTCACTGACTCAAGAGTGCTTTTGCCAACAGACTACTTCAGACAGTGAACTGGAGCTAACTCTTTTGGAATTAGCAAAATCCATACTTATGAGAGGACTGTCTGGCAAAGCAATTTTGGCAACCATTAATGAGGCTTGCTAGTTCCAATACACCAGAGATTGAGAGATGCTAGTAATCTAAAAGTACAAGAGAATGGGGCAACAGTGAAGCATCTACGTGAAGAGCAAGGAGCAAAGGATGATCCACCTATATGAACATCTCAAAAATTAAAAAAAGACAAAAAGTGAGCTCATCCTGCCCTGTCTGAATGCCAGGCACAACCTCCTATAGCTGGATAGGAATATACAGTGCATGACTGCCAGGCAAGGCTGGGACGACTTCAAAAGTGAAACCATTCCATGGTCTGATTTTCTTGGGCTCTCATCCTACTGAGATTGAACCCTTAGGACAAACAGGACAACAGGGAGCTCATCAGAAATCGAGCAGTTTGGCTCCACTTCTGGGTGTTGAGCACCTGGGAACACAAGCACTGCACAAACAGCTGTTTCGTTGTGCTGACCCACCTAAAATTTCAATGGCAGAACTTGCTCTGGGTGTCCCACAGCACCCCAATGTATTTTTATTTGCAGGCCCAAAGGCACATACAGGCACACACCCACATCCCATTGCAGAAAGCACGTGACACACGCGCACACACACACTCCCCTGCTGGCTAGACATTCATTTAGTCATCCCAGACACTGCTTGGTGCATTTGCCTCAACTTGCACAGTAACAGTACTTAATTAAACAGCAAAGAAAGCCAGGCCTGCAGGCACTTTCTGCACAACCTGCCCTAAAGCAGCATCTGACAGATGGGGAAGAAACAATGCCAAAGCAAATTAAATAGCTCCTGGGCCACTAAGAGCATCATTATTTTTAAGTATTGATTTTTGAGTGATAGCAAGAAAATTGGTATCCAACACATCAGTGACATCTACTTCATAGATATCTCGTACGCCAGAAGTTAGAGAACTTCTAACCTCTTTGCCAGTGCACATAAGAAAGACTGGCTGCAGGAAATCCCACTGCACCTACGCTGCTACAAAAGTAGCACCCCATAGGATGCAGCCCCCTACCAGTAGAGCCCCCTAACGCACCCACTGGGTACGCTGCTGGCCTGGAGGGAAACGTTCCACTGGAGCCTGTCTGAGCTGGGCTGACAACTTCAGCAGCCATTAGCAATGCAGATGTCCTCCCTTTGGTATGTGCAGCGCAGGTGTGGGCCAATAACTTTAATCTTCAGCAAACTGACCAAAGACCTCATTCTCCAGCAAGGCTGAAGTCCAGCCTTTGAAAGCATGAGCTCTCTTAAGTTCCCTCTCTGTACGATGAAAACATTACCATTGTTGCTTTCCTTAATCCTCTGAACATCCTAAGAAAGGGCCTCTGGCAGCATATCAACTCACCTGCCCAGAAAGCAGCTACACGTCATTTAAGCAAAGCCTTCCCAGGGCAGGGATTCTAAACTTTGCAGGCGAAGAGCTCAAATTTACGTTGTGTGCCATTATCCTAAATTGAGAGCCAATATGGATCAACAGTCTTGACACTGACCTTTTACCACCAAAGCAGCCTACAGGACCAGTGCAAAAGTTCAGTTCTCTCCAAGTGCTTTCTTTCACCTCCTCTCTTCTTGCTGGCTCTGGTCTGCTGCTGGATTCAGGAAAGCAGAAAGCTGGAGAAGAAAAGAAGAGAGATGCAGAGAGTCATGAACTATGCCAAAGATTATTCAGGGAATCAATATTTGATTATGTGCTTTGCCATCAAGTCCTTTAAAAAGAGACCGCGTGGTTTCAGAATGCACCTTGTGAATGCATTTGATTAAACTACCAAGCATGCACTGGATAACAGCAAAGGGACACACTGCAGCAGCAGAGAATATGAAAATCTTCTGCTGGCAGAAAGCTGTCAGAACAGGTTTATATTTACTGCTGCATCCTGTCAAGGCTGTGTACACACAGTGACAGCTCACTCTGGTGCAAAAGGCCTGAACGCAACTCCATGAGAGAACTCAGGAAGATGACCCTTCTGTGCAGTGTGAAGCCCTAGCTGGTGTCAGTGCCTTGAAGTGATCATTACTGCTAGCCCTCCCATGGGAACTGCCCAGGAAAAGTGGTGGACAGATGGTACCAGAGCTCATTGTATACATCCTACAGGCCCCAAAATATAGAGCACAAGGCAGAGCAGGGCCCCTGCAAAGCAAAAGTGTGCTAGGAAATCAGTCTTCTTCAGCCACTATCCGTGCCCAAGTACAATCAAGACACTGTTCCCAAGCATCATGGCTACAAGTGTGTTCCAGTGTACCCAGCACACTACAAACCAAGAGGCTGAGGGCCCTTGCTAGCAATCCATCCCTCTAACCTTGGTGTGCCATCCCATGGCTTGTCATTTCTGTGGGGGCAGCTAGGCAGCATAAGGCTGCTGTACTGGAAAATGGCCTCTAGTATGCCCTCTTTCCCCTGCTTTTCTACGATAGAGGGTCCCGAACTTCGTGCAATCATTTGTACTGCCCCAACCTCATCCATTCACCTTCATCCTACAGCAGGCAGACTCCCTGCAGTCTGTTTCCACTGGCACTGCAGGTAGCAGGATGATGAGGGGAAGAGAATAGCAATTATTCCTCTCTAACCTGTTTGGGTACTGAATTAACGATCCTCTGATCTACACCCTGACACTAACTTCACAGCCTAAGGCTTAAGCTCTTATCTACTGCCCATATTGAGATATGGAAGCACTAATACTTCTTGACTTGCCTGGGTGGGATAATGGAGTGTTTGAAAACCACCCGGGAAGAGAAAGTAGGTACTTTTTATTAACAGATCAAATTTAATAATTCATAACCATTTTAACTTCCTATTATGTTCAAGGAGGGGTTCCTGCAGGCCTTCACCCAGCACAGTATGGGCAACACACCTTCATTAATAATCAGCTTGGATTACCCCTGCTGATTTTCCCTATGAAAAATGATGCCAATAAGAGACAGAAACTCATTGATTCACATTACAACAAAGCTTCTAGACCACAAAAACATCTCTTGACAGAAACTGTGAAAATCCCAGCACTTGAGCCACTGAGAAGCAGGCCAAACAAAGTTCCTGGAATCATTAACTAAAGATCAGACAAGGGAACTTTCCAAGGAACTGGGGAGAGGAGGGAAGGCACAGGCGGCACAGTCACATGCAAGGCAAGCAATAGCTCTGAAGTACCCTCCTGAGGCTGAGCACAAACTCTCCCGGTGAGGCCCTTGTGCCCTGCCATTTACCCATCTGCTTCATACTGCTCCCACACTCTTGGCCTTCCAGAAGGATGCAGAGCTAAACGCTTTGCTTTCCCTCTCAGCATGTTGGAACGTGCTGCAAAGTCAATGTACTTGTGCCTCTAGGGCTGGAGAGAATGCAATACACGAGTCAGACATCCAGGGAGGCAAAGCTTCCTCAAAGGAATTGTCATTTAAGCTTGTGGGGGCAGATACACAGAATGGACTTCGGTCAAAAACCCTTCTCCCTGACATCTTTGGCAGATCCTGCTTGACCCTACCTCTTGACTGGGAGAGCACCTTTCTAAAGAACTGAGAGAGGGTAAGTCTCCCATTCTGGGAGTTTTGGAGGATCTCATCTCAACACTCTCTGGGTCTAGGCAACATCTCTACAAGCACATCACAGTCCTGCTGTCACCCCTCAGGATGCTTGCCAAATCCCTCATTTCTTATACTGTGGATCAAGTTGCTGTGTTTTGAATAGACCCCTCAAGAGAGATGTAGATCCTTAACTCCTGCTAATTTTGATGAGCGCCAGGTATCCAGAGAGGAACCGCATGCCTAATGCACCTGCAAAGAGCTGCCTGCTCTTTGAGACAAGAGCGTCTCTCAGGAACAGAGCACTCAGCCCTTCCACTCACGTTTTCAAGACTGTTTATTCCCCAGGGGAGGGGCTTACTGAAGCATAAATAACAATAAACGTAAATTTCAAACTCAACAAGGATTTACATGTTCAGCACCACCCACATACCTGTGAATTAAGTGTTTTATGAGGGGGTTAGCCAAACCTGGGTGAGGCAATGCCTGGCTTTGAGATCCTTGACGATAAAAGGGACCTTGGCATAAAACCAATTTTACAACCATTAAGGAAAAAAAAGCATGAGAGAGAAAGACAAGAGTGATCAAGTGTGCCTGGGACTGTGCGTGTTTGTACTATAGCACTGTTGCACTACAAAGCAAACAAAAAACCCTTCATAGGCCTTTCTGGTCCTGACAAAACACGCAGCCAGCCACATCCTGAAAGCAGAAAGCCCATGTCTTCTGCTCCCAGAAGTGGATAAGCAGGAAAGCGAACAGACCCTCCAAGCAGCCAGTCCTCAGGAGGAGCTGGAAGGCAGGCCAGAGACCGGCACGCACTGCGCGACCAAGGGAAACTCCTTCTGCGTCAAACAACATCCTCTTGTATTTCATAAGGCTTCCTTTATCCTGAAGGATCCCAAAGCACTTTACGCTATTTATACACAGGAACCACTTCAGTAGTCATTGAACTGAGGAGAGGAACAATACCCGTCTCTTTTCTCTCACTCGAAGCACCAGAATCAGTGCCTGGCTGTGTTTGCAGAGAGCTCATAGCAATGAGGGTTTGACACAACAAGGAGCAATAGTTCAGAAAGGTCAGGGTTAGCCAACAGACAAGACAAACTCTTCACTGCAGCCTACTATTGGTATTTTAAATTCTATTTTCCCAGCTCTGCTCACAGGCATTGTGTGGTTCTTTTTGTTTGTTTGGTTTTTTTTCCTTTTTTTTTTCTTTTCTTTTTTAAGCAGGGCTTTGTCTGTGCTGGAGAACTTACCAGTAGCATTAAACCACATTTCTAAACAAAACAGTTAGTGCAGAATCAGCTTTCTGCCTGATCCCTTCCTATTCATTATCTTCCTATTCATCACATTCATTTCCAGCTCAGCTCTCAGAAGTGAAGCCACTGGGTCCTCAGTGTTTTCAGGGAGTGCTCACAAAACCTCCCTTCCCTGTAGCTATGCCAGTACTAGGACCAAGTCAACAAGCACTAAAAGTCCTGGGAGGATAAAAATCCTCCCAGCCTCCGAAAAGCCTATTCAGGCAATTCTGTACATGAATTCAAAGCACTCTGCAAATAATGCAGCAATGATAACAATTTTTTCACTCTCTACAAAGAGCTGGGTTTTTACACAGTGGTTTGAACTAAGAGCAAAGACTAACCAAAGAACATGTGCTGTATTTTTGCCAGTGCACAGTCACTCAAAATTTGGTTTTAGTGTCATTGCAGTTTTGTTCTCTACAAATCATCTGCCAAGCTCTTCTGTCCTCTGGAAGACCAATGCAGAAGCATTGCAGTGCAAAGTTTTCAAGCTACTTGTTAGCACTGCCTTGCCTGTGCCCGAGACACCTGACAGCAGACAGCACAAAGCAAGAGGTGCATAAAACCTACACCAGCTTTAGCTTTTGTACAAAACTTGTTTTGCTTTGAGTAGGCTGTTCCCCTTCTCACTTTCTGTGGTACAAACGAGTAAAGTAAAAGTCTCTGGAATCATCCCACAGATCTCTCCCAGGCTTGCCTCAATTTCAGCTCCACAAAGATCGTACATTAAAAGCAGCTGACAAGGGATTTGACACTGAAAACTAAGGTTAATGTTCTTACTGCTTCTGATATGTTTATGATTAGCTCAGGACTGGTATCAGCCATTCCAGAGAAAACCTCTGAGCATGTCAGCAATGGAGCAGGAATGGGGCAATGCACTTTGCAGTGCCCTAGCACACTGACAGAAGAGTGTCATCAGCCACATCGTGCAGCCACAGAAGAGGGCAACAGCAGCTCTCACCTCATCATGGCAGCTGGAGATACTGGTGACACCTTCAGAGGCGTCCCTTCCTACCCAGGACAGCCTACTCATGTGAGAACACTCCTGCACCTGGAAATATCCACTTTGCTAACAGCAGCACCAGGAATGGCCAAGAAGTCTCTTCTGACCATCAGTCCTTATATATATCCCCAGTATCCTTGTCTCAGGAAGTATTTTGAAACGATCATTGAATGCTTTGAGAAGCTATACTCCTCTCCACAGCTAAAAACACTTTATTAGAGTGAGATCAAATATCAAGCACAGTCAAGGGCAAATTAAATGACATTTCATTTCCAAGAGCTGTAAGTCCAATTTCGTAGGAGCTGTCCCTCCCTGTTGCTATAGGAGCAGTGCTGGAAACTGCTCAATCCACACTGCGTAAGGCTGCCTTGAAAAGGACCGTTCTTCCAGTAAAGTTAAACAACTCCCAGCCAAAAATAAAACATTCCTCCCCTTCCGCCTTGCTCTTGTGTAGCACGTTTTTAATAACTCCACCAAACCATTTATGCAGCTTTTTTTGGACCAGCCTGCAAACTTGACAGAGAGGCATCAGCAAGTGAATAAATAACTTGGAGGCAAGGGCTGCCCTCAAGGAAATTACTTGCTGGCCCTTCACCCTGCCTGGGGGCAGGAGAAAAGATAAAAACAAGTCCTTCACCCCAGAGGACACACAAATAAGCTCTGCAGAAATGCCCCAGCCCCGAGCCATCAACCACTTCCCTGAAACACCTCGCTCCATCGGTTCCAGGCAGAGGCCTGGGAGCTGGGCTTGCTCGGGTCCTCCCTGCTGCTTCAAATAAACACACAAAGGGCAGCTCTCCGTGAAGGTTACAGAGCTACAACCAGCACAGCAACTTTGGCAAGTCTGTCTCAGTGTATGTCCTGGTTTTGGCTGGGACAGAGTCAGTTTTCTTCTTAGTAGCTGGTACAGTGCTGTGGTTTGGATTCAGTATGACAACAATGTTGATAACAAACCCGTGTTTTGGTTGTTGCTAAGTAGTGCTTACTCCAGATCACGGACCGTTCAGTTTCCCACGCTCTGCTAGTGAGGAGGTGCACAAGAAGGGAGGAATCATGGCCAGGACAGCTGATCCAAACAGGCCAAAGGGATGTTCCATACCAGAGAATACCAGGCTCAATACGGAAACTGAGGGGAGTTGTCCTGGAGCCGCTGATCACTGCTGGGGGATGGGCTGGGCATCGGTCAGCAGGGGCTGAGCAATTGTACTGTGCATCACTTATTTCTCTTGGGGTTTATTCCTCTCTCACCTTTTTATTGCTATTGTTATTGTTCTTATTATATTTTACTTTATTTGAATTGATAACTGTTCTTATCTCAACCCATAAGTTTTAATTATATTTTTCGACTGATTCTCCTCCCCATCCCACCACGATAGGGGGATGAGGGAGGAGTGACTGGCTGCACTGTACACAGTTGCTGGCTGGGGTTAAACCACAACAGTGTATCATCCAGTGCATTTAGAGCTGTCAGGAAAAAGAAACTGGAAAAGGGTTCCTCTAACAGATGCCAGCACAAACTAGCTGGACTTCAAACAAAGGAGGAAAATCCTGCAGGGGATTTCTCCACCAACCCACCTTCATGTTACAGTAGCAGTCTATGAGCTAGTTTCAATAAAATAAAGCCTAACTTACTGTGAAACTTAATCCTCCCCAGACGCACCCCTTGGAGGTCAATTTTCAAGTCAAAAGGGACCGTATCATCTCATCTGATCTCCTGTTATTTTAAAGGTTAAAATTTTAAAGCCTAAAAGTCATCCACTTTTCTATTATAGTACATTCTACCCCAGATTAACCATCAAATACCAGGAAGATTCAGGAAGGCTTCAGGAGATGGGAGAAACCACATACTTTGTTCCCTCAGGAGTCTCTCAAAATGCAGTTGGCACATACCCAGCACTCAGATTACTTCTTTGAGCTCAGCAGAAAGCAGCAGAGCATTCTGCTCTGCAAGTAAGAGACAGGAATATGGCAAACATCTGGTACTGGGCAGACTCATTATCCATTTTTCAATTCATCCATGCCATTAGTGAGCCAGAGGAGAAAAGCAATCCACAGCATGGCTCACTTGTACGTTATTTAAGACACTCAGTAAGTCCTTAAATATCAAAAGCAAAACATACCCAAGAGAAAATCCAGGAACAACACAAGTCAAAAGCTTCTAAAGAAACTCAGTAACTACCTTCAGTACTAAATGCCCACTGCAAAAATGAGGTCCCTCTGGGATATAAAGGGATAGAGGAACCCAGAAAACAAAACTTGTCTCTTACTTGCAAAGAATTTAGACTGAACTCTAAAATTCATGCTGGAAGTAACCAGGTCAATTCTGGCACTGAAAATAATCCTCCTTTTATTGACCTCGGATGAAAGATTCCCAGCACTGACTGCTCAGAGAAACCTCTCACTGCAGTGGTAGATGGGCATACAGAGCAGCATCTGACTCGGGAACCACTACCCTGTGCTTAAACTCAGGAAAACAAAAAAGGCTATTTGGTCAGGCTGATGCAGGGAGAATGGACCTGAGCTAACTACACAGGGCTATCAAAGTAAAAATCTGTGAGGATACTGCTGATCCACAGCAGTTATGCTCTTTGTACACAGGGATACCAATTTCCCACTTACACACTGCTAAATACACTGTTGATAAGAATTATGTAACTACAATAATTTCATTTGGATACTTTCACTGCTCTCACGTAAACTGGCTTCCATCTCCCTTCTTTTTTTCCCCCCAAGGAGGTTTTCTTCCACATGCAGATAGATGTAGCTGAGGTAAAGCTTGTGACACCAATGAAAGTAGAGGTTTCCCTCTGTAACTGTCTGCTTTTCCCTCTCCCCTCTTGCACCACACCTGTGAGCCAGGATCCACACTTCCCCAGTGCCTGAGGGCGAACAGCCCAGTGACATCAGCAACCAGGATTTTGTCCTGGTGTAAGCACGTGGTTTAAATTCCCTTTTTTTTCCCTGTCTCAGGACACACTGCACATACCAGAAGGTAAACCCTGGGGAGAGCACAATGGACAGAGCAGGCCTTTGTTAAGCTCTCCAGAGCCCATCTCTGACACTGAGCACAGCCTCGTTCCCCATGAATGAACACAGAAGTTCAGCAGGAGGAAAAAAAGCAGACAACTGGCATTCAAAGGTGCAGAAATCATCCTGACAGTTCTTCCTCCCCAAATATAGAAACAGGTCCTCCCAATAACAGGAAAGTTGTCCTCCCAAAAACCCTCCAAGTGGACAAAGAACATTGGAGACCAAATCAAATCTCTCCTCACTTCTGGCAGACCTCTTGCCTGAGCCAAGTCTCTCCGCGAAGATGGAAGGAGGCTACTCCATACAGCAAGGGGGGACCTGCAAGTAACCACAGCTCAACTCCTCAGCAAGTTGTATTTCCACAAAGGACTCAACTCATCCCTTCTATGCTACAACAGCCAAACTCACAAGAACAAAGCTTTCCCGTATGCACATTCCTTGCACACAGCACTTGACACACACACCCAAGACCCCTTCCTGCTCCAGCACTGGCTGCTCCAAGGCATTGCTTGCCACATGTGTCCGTGTGCCTGGCTTCTGTGCTCACAGCACACCGCTGTGATGGCACACACAGCTCCCCACCACCTCCCCAGGAGCTCTGCATGGAGCTCACAGTGACCATGGAGGAAAACAGCAAATCACCTCTGTTTCCAGCGCAGCGTGGGGGTGAGATATGGAATATGAATTCCTCCCTTCTGGATTCCACCAAAGCTATTAAGAAATACTGACATTCACAGGCCATGACTCATGCCTGCCTTGTCAGGCACTACAGAAGTCCTGCTCACTGGCTGGAATGACAGAAATGTCAGCATGGTTGGCATCCGCCAGCTGGCTCTGTTAGATATATAAATTAGACCAAAATCATCCTTCCCCTTATTTTCTTTACTGTTGGTGGTCACTGAGGATCAGAGCACTCCCTGAAAACATAACCATGCAGGCACTATGGCTCCTACTCTGGCAGGTGACAGGTCAGCAATGCACTTGAGACAAAACAGAAACCTCTCCCCCAGTAATTCCTACCTCAAACCACTGTTGGTCTCAGTTTTAATTGGATCTCATTAGTGAAGAAGCCAAAGAATATATTGTTCATACTCCAGCTATGTTGTTAAGTCATACATTTGAATTTAAAGAGCTGCCAAGGACTTTTTTCAGTCTGTGTTGACCTTATTCCATTGCTGCCCAAGATGCACCTACCAAGCTGTACAGCACTTTTAGCTCACACTGGAGAGTCATACCCACCAGACCAGCAAGACTCAAATGCAGCCCTGATCCCAAAACACACCTCTGACTCTGCCATGCAATGCCAATAATGCAAAACAGTAGTTATCTGCTTGAACTTTCTCTTGTCAACTTCTTCCCCTCAGGAGCAGAAATGTTCCAGGGTGAGGTCTCAGACACAGTTTCACCTTGCCCATTTGTACAGTGCAGCAGATCTTTCCCCCACAGCATCTCCCAAATGTGTTTCTTTCTCTCAACACACAGCTTCTTAGGAGTGTACAATTTCCATGAGGCAGCTACAGGGACAAATTTCACCAAAGCACAGGCACTTTGCCTAACAACTCCTTCCACTGCCCCAGATCCCCACTGCTGTTTTCTTTCCTATAAAAGTAAAAAGAACCTGGGTTGAACAAGTGAACTTTGCTCCTTTTGCATTCAGCTCTGGCACCAGCCACAGATAAGAAACAATGGTCAATGCCAAATATTTTATGTCACCTACTTCTGCATCGGTTTTTCTTTCATCAGCCTCATTACCGCCGCCAGGAACAACCTGTGTGTCTGAGCAACATCCTCTCTCGCACCTCCCACGTCTCATTTCCACCTCTCTTAAGAGGCTGTGCCACATCCCACATCCTCCACACTCCCTCTCTCGGATGCACTCACCTCAGCAGCCTACATGGATGCAGAGCTAATCATGAGTGAGCTGCACGGTGTGTGTTTGGTTGGCTGCACCCTGTGGACAGCCTGTGGGTCAGCACCCCAATGAATTTAAACAGCTGCCAAGGACACTCCCTTAACCACCTCAGAACATAATTCCTGACATCCTTCCTTATCCCACTAAGCCAGTATCCTGCCTCCAATAGTCCAACACTGCTGGCATCAAAACTACGTGTGAAACTACACACACACAAGTACATATGTATCTATAACTGCATGAAAAGCCCAGATGGCATGTCATGGCCTCTATTCTTGCTTGCATCCTTCTACACAGCCGGATACACTTTTAGTCCCACTGCTGATCTTACTGCACTCCTGCCCGAAATGCACCCATGGAGCTGCACAGCACTTTTCCGGCTCAGACTGGAGAGTCATAAGCACCCAACCAGCACAAGGAACTTAGGTTAGAAACACAGACCAAGCTGGTCATACCCAAATGCCCAGGTCATAAAACACACCTCTTACTCTGCCATGCAATGCCAGGAGTGCAAAACAGTCATCACCCTCCCTCTCATTTTGCCGGAGTTGTATTACTGTCAGCATCCATGGCACAGGACTAACAGGACTGTCTGAATTCATTCCCTGGGATCCCAGGCTGTTGAGAGCACAAACAGAGGAGTCTGGCAGGCAGGACAGAGGGGAACACAGATGAGAGAGGTGCCCATCAGCAGTGCTGCTATTACAGTGCAGATCCTTGCCAAGAGGGCCTGGCAGCCAACAGTTTTTGTGCTGTGGAGAGAGATGGAATGAGACGCTCTCCACAGAACTGACCACACACCTCATCTCCACTCTGCAGGCCTGCCATCCCTCATTTCTCCCTCCACATCTTGGCTTCAGACATGGGGTGGCAGGGAAAAGCGTGTTTCTTACAGACTGGGAAGATGGTCACCATCCTGGGGGAAAGCTCTATGCACATGCAAAAAAGAATGGGGAAATGGGGTGATTTTACAGTGACACTGTTCATCTTATTCCAGCTTTGCTGTGGCAAAAGAAAAAATCACAGAGTGGGTGAGACAGAAGGAGACCTGGTCTTCACCTGTACAATCTTGAAGATTTTTAAACAACCAGAGAGGCTTAGGTTTCTGTTCCTTGCAGCCAGGGAAGCTGAGATGAGGTGTCATTTCCAGGAGTGCCCCTCCCTCAGGCTTTCCATGACCTCAGCTGTCAGAGCATACACTCAGTGAGAGCTGGAGAGAACCCAGTGTCAAACCCAAAGCAGAGAGTAGAGTAGAGAAGTAGAAGAACGTCCTCTCAGGAGGTTTCAAGAGCAAGACTGATGAGGCCACTGGGGATAGTAATGGTAGACATGGACATGAGAAAACAAAGCTACCTCTTTTTTGCTTATCAGAGTCACTTATTTTTTTCTTTCTAAGCTTTTGTCTTAAACAGAGAAACAGTATGATCACTTTATAAATGACCACAACACCTGGAAACACCAGGCAGGATAGTATGCCACATACAGCTACACACGGTGATAGAGATGTTACAGATACAAATACACATAAATATGTATTTTCCTTCTATGCATAAGAAGTAGCCCAATGTGCTCCTTACAGCAGAATCCAAACTATGCAGAAGCAACAAGAGAGTTTACCTGGGGGATGACCTGGCTAGAAGAGACACAGCTCACCGGTCAGCCTCTTCAGGGCTCTCTCGAGAGCAAGGGAGTTGTTGCCCTCTATGTAAGTGCAATGGAAACAGCTAGAGCTGTGATACAAATGTTATTAGCTGAGAATAATATAATACGCCTGCTGGAAACTTCCTAAGGGTAAAGAGAGCACTTCATCAGCCACTCCCACCTAGCATTTCTGCTTGACAAGGGAATACAAGCAGCTTTCTTCCACCCCCTTGTTGAAGAATCTCACACCCAAAGACACAAACTTTTGGAGGCTGCACTGAAAGTAGCCTTTGCATATCTAAGATTTTGGCTGTGTGTGCCTTACTGTACTTGAAGAGAGGCCTCAGAACTTGAAGAGAGGTCTCAGAACCCTGCCCGCTTCCAAACTGGCATAAGACTTCCCTCTGCAAAAGGGGACTGGGAAACTAAAGCTTTGCAGAAAAATCTTCTTGGGTTGGTATTCCCTGCTTACTCAGAAGATTTATTACTTTTGTATTAAATCCAAGAGGAGAACCACAACGCCAACAGGACTGTAGTAGTTCCCATTACTCAGCACTCTGCACCTCCCTTTAACACACCTGTTTTGAGGCAGGTGAAAGAAAACTTGACTATTAAACTCCCACAAAATGTACCACAGGATGGACTATCCACCTCAGACTCCAGAGTAAAATGAGGTGTCACACATGGGACATTGTTTCAATCACTCAGAAAACGCGTGTTCTTATTGTTTTGTGGAGCCAACATAGTGCAGGGACAGCCAGAACTTTTACCAGGCAACTGGGGGAGTCATTCTCCTCCAGCTGCAGAGGAGACTGCAAAAAGACTTTCCTGCAGAAAGACTCCACTGAGAAGGTAAGCCATTATTTTAAAAAAGCCAAAGGCCAATCAACATGTGCAACAGTTTGGAATGAAATATGCTTTTTACAGAAATACAGCATAAGGACAGAAGGACATACAGGTCAGGAGTCACCAGCAAACTACAAAGCAAGGATGTGATCCGAGAAGAAGTACATAGAGGAGCTCAAAAGTTGATACCTCCTCTAGCTCATAACCCAAGCTTTAAGCAAGGGAATCTGATTCAAAATTACTGGCATGTAAGAGCAGCTGTGGCAAAGCAGAGCCCAGGCCCACCTATGCAAGCCAGTATTATGCCTTCGACAGGGACCTGTCACCAGATGCCTCACATAAAACGTAAGTGATGCTGCCCCAGCTTCCAACAATCCAATTCCTCATTGCCCAGCTCACAACAATCTGCAGACTGGGAACTGCCCATCCTAGGCACACAGACAGCTTCAGAGAACATAAATGCATTAAAACTTTTGCATCAACTTTTCTAGTTTCTGTGAGCTCAGCAACAGCTCAGCAGAGAGAGGCATTCTGCTCCCTCCATCACAGGCATCCTCTTTGGCAGCAGCGAGAGTCACCCAGGAAGACTGGGATGGACCTTTGACTGGTGACATGCCAAAAGACTCTTCAGCCTTAACAGTACTAGGCAGCAGATATCCATCACAGCAAAAGCTTCCCTAAGAATGTTGGCAATGGCCTCCTAGGTGGCAAAGGAAACACGTTTTGGCAAAAAGGACTTATTTCAAAACTGCTTCAACAAAATGGCCCCTACTGGGCCACCTTTGAAGAGTTATGCCATGTTAACCAACCCTGGTTCTAGAAGGCACCATGTGAACTCCCAGAGCAAGCCAGGAAGAGCTGCAGGGAAACAAAGGAAGTGAAGCAGTGTCATTTAGGGGATGCTACAGGGTAACCTGAAATAAAGATATGTCATTGCTAAAATTCAACAGGATACTGCAACAGCTTGATTACAGCAGCGCTCAGGACAAGTCAGACTTTTTTAAAATTTACATCAGTTTATGTTCCTTATGAGATGACACGGGGCAAAGGCTACTGGGAAAGACTCCTTATGGAAAGCAACACTGCCGAACATCTTCACCCATCAACACCTGCTCCCCATCTGATCCAGCTTCCAGAAAATTAAGGAATCAGAACATCGCCTGGACTGTGTGGTAAACAAGGGCTCGCTCTCTCTCTCCTCTGCCTCCAAGGGTCCTGCAAGCCCAGCATAAAGGCCAAGTCTTTAACTGTACAACAGGGAGACTTAACTGAACAAAAGGCAGAGGGGGATGATAATCGTTTCACAAAATTACGGCAAAATTCAGAACACCTTTACTAATGCACTAATGCAAAGCTTCTGACACCACTCGCAACAGGTTAAAACAGTCTTCCAGGAAAAAAAAACCAAAAAAAAACCCCAAACCAAAACAACAAGAAGCACGCAAGGGTCGAGCCCCTGCGAAGCTGTGCAAGGCACGGGGCGCTGGAGGGGCGGCACAGCAGCGCTGCGATGGAGCCGGGCTGGGTGACCGCGGCCGGGTGCCCAGGGGTCAGGGCTGACGGGAGGGCGCGCCGGGCCCCGCTGCCGCACACGGGCCCAGGGGCACCGCTTTGTCCCCGCTCCCCCGGGACCGCCGCCCCCGGCCCCTTCTCCGGCCCCGCTCCCCCGAGGCCGCCGCGCCTCCCGCCCCTGCCGCCCGTGCCGCCATTTCGGGGCGCTCCGCCTCACCTCCCGCAGCCGCTCCGCGCCGCCGCACGCCCCGACCTGCCGCGCTGCCTCGGAGGGAGGGAAAGCACCCCCTGAGGAGGGCGGGAGGGAGGCGCGGCCGGCCCAGCCCACCCCAGCCCGGGCCGTCCCCCCCGTCACCCCGGCGCTCCGTCGGGGCCCGGTCCGCTGCTGCCCCTGCCCGTGGGAACAGCGCCCCGAGCGCGGCGGTGCCACCGCGGCCCCTGCAACGCTGACCGCGGCTCTCGGGCCTCACGCTGCCATCTCCATTGCCTCAGGCAACACGTTATTGCAGCCAACTCCAACTGGAGCGGCTGGGTTTTTGTTGTTGTCGTTTGGTTTCTTTCTTTTTTTTTTTTTTTTTTTTTACCTTTTTAAGGCGTCAGACCTGGTTGTTAAAGAGTTTTCCATGAAACACCCTGTAAACCAAGATCAAGCCCTGACTGGCACATTGCCTCATCCTTCCATTACCTCACTTTCAGCCGCAGCCCACATACCTCAGTGCGGAGCAGCCCTGAGCCGGGGGAAAGGCCCTCGCCCGCTCCACTCCATGGCTGAGTAGTTTTACAGGGATGGTGGTGAAGAGAGGAGATCTGGTCAGAGAGGAAGGAGGTATGGGCAGGGAGCAAGGGAAAAGCCAGTTTAGGATCTCCTGGGTGCTTGCCCTGAGTGTGACATTTAACCTCTCCACGTGCCCAACTCAAAAATCACATCATCTTTCCCAAGGAGTAAACTCGCTCCTCACTTCCTCAGCCCTAGGAATTTGTAATCCCATGAGAATCCTGCCTAAGCTTTGTCTTGGAGCCACTGGAGAGCCAAGTGGTAGAGTAGAGACCTGGGGGACCAAGACATGCTTACACACTGGTAGGTTTCTTGCAGGGGACGTGTGGCAGAACCTGGAAGCCACAAGTCCCTGGAAGCCCCTAACCCAGGCCCCAGCCCTCCTTGGAGGAGTCCCAGGTACCCCGCTCCACTGGGCTACTGCCTTCTTGCCATGTCCAGGGTTTTCACGCACAAACAGGAGAAAAACATAACACCCTGCCCCAGCAGATTTGGGTCAGCAAACAGGCACGACCAGGCACAAGTGTTGCCTGCACAGAAACTGTGTGCTTGGGAGTGCCTGTGGCTAAAGGAGAGACACACCACAGGACCCCCCACCTCCCAGTTCTCAGCTTATTGCTGGAGTAATAGATATTTACTGGAGAAACCTGTTTGCCTCAAAAAGACTAATTTTACCTGGTCAGGTGTCCTGTGGACAAGTGATTTCAGAAGAAGCACATAGCTATACTTATGTTTACAGAACAGGGCCTTACCAAACTGTGATAAGTGAAGGCACCGGTTTTTATTCCAAGCAAATTAAAATAAAAAGGGGGTACTAATAAAAGAACTATTTCTGTATATTTACTAACTTCTAGGCGTACCGCGGAGTCTGTAAGGTGAAGGGTCCTGTCTGGACCTAACACCAGGGAATCTTTTGCGGCCGGGAACAGGGAACAAATTATAAATGAAAATATATTTCTCTGTGCCATGTGGATACAGAGAGGCCCTCCAGGACTTGCAGCGTGGGGATGATGCAAGACCCCCCTGTACAAGCCCAGGGGAGATAGGTGACA
>NW_020956262.1:293477-297394 GCF_003031625.1 Empidonax traillii | reverse complement strand
ATACAGAGAGGCCCTCCAGGACTTGCAGCGTGGGGATGATGCAAGACCCCCCTGTACAAGCCCAGGGGAGATAGGTGACAACCAACCAGGGGGTAACACCCACCTCCAAAGCAGGAAAGTTGCCTTTTAAGGCAACAAACGGACAATGGATGAATATTCAACAACTGATATCGAGAGGGTACAAAAAGCACGGTTTTCAAACAATGTGTGTGTGTCTCGGGCGGGGCACTTGCCCCCCAGACCACCCAGCGCTGTTTGCTTTATTATCGCTTGCTTAATAAATTTATCAACTTTTAATTGGAACTGAGTTGTCTAAATTCTTAAACTAACTTATAACAAAACCACATGGCTTGATACATATATAAAACACACCTTGCAGGCTGGAGAGTCCGGAGATGGATTATTGTAGCCACACCAAGGGAAATTTCCGTGTGACTCATAAACAGCCAGATAAGTAATGAGCATCTGCTAACAAAGCTCTGAATTACAGGATCTCAGTGTTGGCATTGAGCGGGATATTCCCAAAAAGAGCTTTAAGGGTGTACAGCATGGGCTGTGAAGTATGTTAATACTTGGAGATTAAGTGCTTGGTCAATATCTATATATATATATACACATATATATATAGATTAAGCAATTAACAAGTAAAAAGAGCATGAAAAGAAACAAACAGAAGAAGGTGACAGGATAGAATATAATATGTGAGAGGCTGCATGATCCCAAGAGCCGGAACTCATTAAATGTGTGTAAATAGAAACTGTCCCTTGGAGTTCACACTGCTGGAATAAAGAAGGTAGAAGAAAACAACATCTCAAACCTTTGCAATTCCCGCATTAGTCCTATGGGAAAGCTTTAAACTTAACACCGTGGCTTAATGCTCTCTTTTCAGCCCTGTTTTGGCTTTTCAAAGAGATGCTGTCAGGCTAATCCTCTTATGCTTACCCTTAGCATATTAACATGAAAGAGACAAGTGAAACGCAAAGCAGAGTGAGGTCCCTTTGCTGGCATGCAGAGATTGGTGGAACCATGGCTGCTTATCAGAGCAGCTGGTGTTTTTTTTTTTTTTGCTTTTGCCCCTAAATCTGATTGTATACACAGCTGCACTGTTGCCTGTGCCAGGATAAGGCTTCCTGGGCTATAAAAAGAGTACTTTCTTGGGACAGGATTCCAAAATACCTTACAGGGTATGTGCAAAAAGTCACTTGTTCCCTAAGAGACTGCAGCCAATATGGTGAAGGAATAAGGCCCCGGGCAGTCTTATTTTGCATCCTCACTTAGCTCATGCCACCTCAGGATATCCCCATTATTTGATTGTTATTTATGCTGCAGTTTCCAGCAGTCACTTGCAAAGGGTGACTGCTCCCGGTCTTCCATTTAGAGGCAGGAGAAATTCTGACAGGGGGATGTAGTAAAATGAAGGATTTTGTGGAAGCTCTGCTCTAGTTTGGGTCTGGTATCAGACAGGTTTAAAAACTAACAACATGCCCCTTCAAATTGTGTCTGGGTCTTCAAACAGGAATTATTATGCTGAGAGATAACAAAAGACCTTCCAGGAGAAAACAACATCCTGAGCAATGAGAAGTCACGACAATCAGTGACTGAAGATGGGAGGCTGAATCTCCTGCAGCATCTGAAAAAAAAATCTCTCAACACAGTGGTTTGTAAGACAGCATTTCTTTATTATCTGCACTGTTTGCACACTAAGAAAACATGCTTAAGGTTGTACATTAAAAGAACCTGATAGTTCTTGCCATTGCAATATGACAGCACTGATCAAGGTACTACACAGACTGCCTGTATTTGTGTGTCAGCTGTAATTTCATGCCTTTGTCTTTGATGTGCTCTATACAGAGTGTGGCAGGCGCACTTTCAGAACATTAGCTACTGCTCTCTTCCTTCTGCAGCAGCTTCCCAAATCCTGCTGCTGCAGGTAAGCAACTGTTAGCATTACTGATGTGCCACAACCAAAGACACCAGTTCTTGGCCAGCCACTCCATGTTAACCAGCACCTGGAGCTCCCCTAACACAGGTGGTGATGCCTGTTCAACGGGTGATAATGCCTGTGCTCCTTCATGCCCATGCTGGTTAGAAAGTCACATCTATATCCAGATTAGAGGTGTTTTCTGAAAACAGAGATGGTTTCTCTTCCCACATATTGTTTCCTGCAAACACAAGGAGTCCCACTGGCAGCAGTGCTGGTGTTACTCTAGGCTCCACAACAGCTACCCTGGTTCTGGACCTTTTCTAGCTTTCTGCTTCCTAATTTCTGGAAGGCATTACTGCAGTTAAACACACTGTGAGCCACAGCCAGCCAACAGTAAGGAGTGAGCAGGAGTTTATTACATTGGGCTATTCTTTTTACTCAGAAATCCTGCTCTTGCAGAGAAAAATTTCCTCTTTCCTATCAGGAGTAAAGGGCACCAGGAGGAACCATGGAAATTCTTTGTAACTTTCACACTGATGGTCTGTAAGTGACTCAGAGCACTTTTCCTGCATGGGATATTCCCAGAGAAATTTGTGCAATAAATAGACATTCAGAGTAACCGCCTTATCCCAAGGGAGGAAGCTATGCCAACGGGCACATGGCTGGGGCCAGTTCCTACCTCAGCCCTCGCCTCCCCTCGCTCTGCTTTGCCCCACTCCTGAGTGACAAGAAGGTCCCTTCCCAACGGGATCAGGTTCAGTTCAGCTCTTTCTCAGGCCCTGCACCAGGAAAGTGAGGTTGTTGCGCAAAGTCACTGCAAGAGAAAAAGGTGCATTTGACACAGGCAGCTGCCTTGTGCTTCCAGCCCAGGTAGATCTGAAAGCACTGCGGTAAAGGCAGTTCCAGGTTGCCGGATATTCTTCAGGAAAAGATAGGAGAATGGGAGGAAACAGGCAGCGTTCAGCCTTAAAACAGGCTATATACGGCTTCCCTAGTTTGTACAGCTCTGGCAATGGGTTATGAATCAGCAACACATGTCAGCGCCTGTGAGTCCCAGGGCAACTGCTCTGTGTTCTGTAAACAGTAGGAGAGGGACAGTGACAAGGTTCATTAGGGTAACAATGAGATGAAAGCCACTGGGGTGACTCATTCTATCAGTTCATACCAAATTCACACATGGAATTGGTTGACTACAATATTGACAAGCCCATCTTTACTTCAGAGTAAATACAGGGTCGTATCCGGATCTTAAGGGAGTGGTGGAAGTGTTCTCACTTACCACAGCAGGATCTCAGCTGGGCGTTACTGTCACAGAGCCAAGAGGAGATGCTGTTCTCCAAGATGGATGGATCACTATTTAAAGAAACTTAAATTTGGGCTAACTCTATCTCTTACACTAAAATTCTATTTAAGACAGCAACCACTGTGTCCTCCACTCTCTGCTGCTAGGCCAGTTCTTTACTAGAGGGAAAAGGAATAAGACTTCATCCCTTTACAGGGAAGCAAACTCTCCAGACAGAAGGCTGAGTTTGTCCTATTAGCCAAGACCAGCCAAATTCCCCCAAAGAAGCAGATGCCTCCAGAGACCAGGGCTGCATGCAGAGTTGGGAAATGGAACAGTGCAGGTAATATGCACATTTTGGCCTGATTTAGTGCCTCAAAATTCACAGACTGGGAAAAGCTTCAGCTTCCCCAAATCTCTGCAGAGCTGATAGCATCAGATTCAGCTTGCTTGAAAGGAACTCCCAGCTTCATGATACAGTGCTGGCACATGTCTCTTGCTGACACATTGATGTGCCTTATGTGCAGCACCCTTTCCTCCTGCCCATATCTTCCAGCTGCAGGGCATTCTCCCTCTGCCTGTCTTCTTGTGCTGTCAGCAACCTGGAAAGAGCAGCACAGACCAAGAACACAACCTGGTTACTGAGATCTCCCTGCCAAGGCATTTGCCTCTGCCCTTTGCTCCCCACCAGCCACTTAGGATTGTAAGAAG
>NW_020956262.1:216607-291898 GCF_003031625.1 Empidonax traillii | reverse complement strand
TAAAAACTGTGATAATACACAAGGTTTATGTGGGGAAATATTCAAATTAAACTCCCAATCTTGCAACACTAGCTCTGCCAGATGAAATTTTGTGTGTGAAAGTGTCACATCTACAACTGATGCTCTCCAGGAGCAGAAGACAATGACCTGGAGTCAGGGAGTCAGGTCTTTTTTTGTGACATGGCAGAAAGTCAGTCTCTGACACCCCCCATCCCTCTTCTTGCCCATTCCCCAGGAGAGCCCACACCAGTCATGTATAGTGAGAGAAATATCCCAGGGTGAGTGTTCCTGTTCACTGACCTGGCCATGTGCAGCATGGGCTCCATGATGTTGTAGCCAGTCATCGCACTGCACTCATAGAACACAGCCTTGTATTCCTGCCAGAGAGCACAGCAAGCACACATGTTGGCTGCCGCCTTTCCACCACCATTCATTCACATCCTTGGGACCCAGTCCACCCCCACCACCAGGAACTCTTCCAAGAGCAGTTGGGGGCCAGGAGAGTGGCTGTTATCACCCCTTCACCAGCTCAGAAAAAGGAGATGCTTTTCCAGCACTGGGGGGCCCAGACAGAGCATCCAAAAGGGAGCACTGGGGAAGTTGTTTGGGAAGAGAAAGTATCTTCCCAGGGTACTTTAATTCCTTTACCTTTGTGTTGCAGAGTTCAGAAGATGGGGAACTACTTTGAGCCTCCCCTCACCCAGGGGCCAAGGTCCCAGCAAGCATTCAGACAAGGGAGTAAGGGAAAAGGCAGGATGATGTTACATTAAGGAGTCCTCAAATGGGAAAAGAGCCATGCAACTTCCCCTCAGAAAGACTGTAAGGAGGCATGAAGGCTCAAGAGAAATAAATGAGCCTGCCTCAAGGGCCATTGCCTGCCACATAAAGGCCACCATCTCATCCTGCCTGGTACCAGAGGGACCTCGGAACATGTTTACATTGGAGAAACAGGGAGTGGGGGAGAGAGGCAAGGTACCATACTGGAAAATGGCTCCAAGAAGGGCTTTCTCCCAGCCAGGCTGCCCTGCTGACAGCTGGAGGGAGGCTGCAGAGCAGGTCAAGCAGCAGAACACAGAGTCACACCTTCGCCAGCCTTTCCCCTTCCACCTTGGGCACATTCCGGGTCTCTCTCTGCACAGCATCCATTTTATTTCCAAGCAGAAAGACCACGGCTCCATCCTCGATACCTTCCTGCAAAGGAAACAAGAGTAAAGCACCCTGGAAACTCAGATGAAAGAGGGAAGTAACGCAGAGCAGATCCTTCCAGCTCATGCAAACAGCAGCAGGATTGGGCCCTTTAGCTCATTAAAGGGCCATTCCTTCAATAGCCCCAGGGATTTGTGGAAAGAAGTTTAAGCTACTGGAATGTATTCCAAATCTCTGGCATGTTCAGCTGGGATGCTGAGAGAGGGGAGACAGGACATAAACTCATCTCAGGGAAATAACATGCCTAAGGAAAAGCAGCTTGCCCCAAAGGCTGTTGGGAATTTGAGATCAGGCAGAGCTTCTTACTAAAGTTCAATAATTTTTGTGTGTATGTGATGTACTATTCCTCTGATGTGCTGTCCTAAACTCAATGATCTCTTGCTAAAAATCCATTGGCCCAGCAAGATAAGCAACTTTCAGCTCTTGTACACTGTCTCTGCAGGGACTGTTTAGTCACAGGTGATTCTTGGTGCCCCTTACCTCTGCTAAAACTCCCTCAGTTCCACTGGCTCACTAGAACATCGTCAGAGTAAGAATGGGGCTCAAAGTTATTTCCAGACTTGAGTGGCCTGGATGACATAATACAGTACCTGAACAGCTTCAAAACAAGATAAATACACAGATGGGCAGAGGAAAACAAGAGAGATATTAAAAGTTACATATTTTGCCTGCTTTGATTTTCTGTGTGCTCACTTTAACCTTCCTGAAAGAAGCCTGATTTTCAGAGGCTGGTTAGTTTTTGAAAATCTTAACCTTTGATCTTTGAGAGTCCAAAGAAATAGCTGAGTGTTTGTTTGTTTGTTTGTTCCAACAGGCTTGTGGAAGTTAACAATATTAGAAACCTCCATCCTACGCTTATTCATTTCCCAGGGATCTTGGTTTTTTTGAGACTCAGCACAATCAAAACAAAGCCACCCTTCACAATTTCCATTCAACATCTTGATCATCTACACACAGCTTATTTAAATTATATAGACGGGTATTTTTGTCTCCCCAAGCAGATAAAAGCCACAGATGAACGCTTTTATTGAGAGTTTGGAAATAAAAGGCAGGGGGGCAAGCTATAATATTAATATACAGTTACCAAATAAAGAAAAAAAAAAGAGAGAGAAAAATTATCAATTCTTAAAGTTGGAGCAAAGGAGGGAAACAACAAAAAAACACTATTGATGATAATGCAGTCCCATCTAGTCCCAATCTCCAGGCAGAGTCAGGATGTGACCATACAAAGTGTTGTGCCGCAGGTCTGAGCCTAAATGCACCAGGGCTGTCTTCCTTTCCTGTGTGTAGGCTGGACATCAGGGGATCTCCTTACCTGAGCACAGGTGTGATGTGACCATGTTTAGATGATGCCAATGCACATGGGCTGCTTACAAACACAGACTACTGTTTCGGCAGGTCCCACCACATTCTGCCACAGAAGCAGCCCTCCTTCACTCAGTGGCCTGCACTGGCTTTGGTATGTTCAACACAAAGCCCCCGGTCCCAGACTGACTCCCACAGGCAGCACCCACAGCATCTGCTTCGGTAATTCAACTCCACAAGGTCAATAGGCCCTCCTGGGGCACTGGGGAATGTCGCTCCCAGACAGACTGCTGGAACTGGTCTGGAGCAAGGCAGTGGCAGCACCAGGAGCACTGGAGAGCCGTGGTCCGCCCTCACCTGGATGCTGCTCATCCAGTTCCGCACCGCCACGAAGGAGCACTCAGCCGTGATGTCGTACATCACCAGAATCCCATCTGCCTTCCGGAAATACTGCTTGGTAATGCTCCGAAACCTGAGCCCAAAGAAAACCAAAGGCACTCTCAGAACCGCGGCCGTGTAACGACAAGAAACAGAGTGGGATTGTCTGTCTTTTAGTGCAGGCCCTTTGCGAGGCCTGGCAGCCCCCGTGCATGTCCCCTGGGGCTGGTGTGTACACCCTGGTGACAGGGCAAATCCTTGCACCCCTGAGGCAGGCCAGGCAGCCAAGGGTAAGCAGGAGCCTTTCCAAATGCATGGTGCTGAGAAAGCAGGAAGGAAGACCTTTGCAGGGCAGGAAGAAAGAAACAGAAGAATCTGCTTAGGTGGGATAGGAAAAGGAAATTGCCTATGAAAAGGGAAATTGCTGGGAAAAAACATGATCTTTCCCTAGAATCTGGAAGAATCTGCAGACTAAGCTGTACCACAGTACAAACTAGGCATGCATAATGTCTCCTCCAGTGCTGCCAAAACAGCAATTAAGATCTCAGCATCAATAGAGTCTGTTTACAGTTTTGAATCTGTAAATCAATGCCATCATACATAAAAAATCAGGGGTTAGACATAATTTCCAGGAAAAACTCCCACCAGACATCTACTGTGTCCTCTCTGTACCAATTAAAACCACAGGCTTGTATTTTTTGAATAAATTTCGAGGAAAAAAACCCAACAAAACCCAAACCAAACAAACAAACAAACCAAACTCAAACCTTAAAAAAAAGCAGTTTGTGACAGAGCCGTGATATAACCACACAGATTGCAAACTGATGGAATTAAATGTAACTTAAGTACTGAGATCTCACTGGAAAGCTGTGTATTTCAGCCCTGCATAGGATAGCACACTCTACTGTTCTATTATGAGCCAAGAAAACCTGCAGCAAGATGTGACCCTCCTGAACTCTTCAGATGATTGCCTGGAGCCTGTTCTTTCTCACTGCAATAAGGGCATGACATTCTGGCAACTACCCAACTGAGAAAGAACAGATTGTGTCTTTGGCAGTCAAGGTGCATCTCTGGAACTGCCAGACAGGCCAGATGGTCCAGAAAAAACATCAAAGGTAGCATGCACCTTTCTCCAGAAGCAGTAAAAGCTTTTGCGTCTTCCCATGTCTCCTAATTGGAGCCAAGTTCTCTCTTCCAAGCACACATCTAAGACCTGCTAATGCTAAAGATCCTTCTGCAGACAATATCTTGAATTTGGCCTCTGATGCAACCTGACCCCAGTAAAATGTCACATTTTATGTCATAACTCCCCTCACTGCTGAGTTTCAGCACTGAAGTATCCACAGGAGTCCTTTCAGAAATCATTATTTCTTCAGCATGAAGCTTGATTTGGGAAGAGATAGTTGCTTTTTGATAGATACTCCTACTTAGTACATTCCCACCAGGTCTGCATGGTCCAGCTGACTGAGGCAGACAGCATCATCGGCATAGTTTAAGATTATAATATTCCCATGACCTCAGCTGCCTCCTGAAGGCCTGCCCACATAACATACTTGGTCCTAAATACCCAGTACTTATTTTTGTCTGGCCCTTGAGGTTCCTGGTCTTCTTGAAATAGCTTTTCATCTTAAGCTTCAAAGTGTATCCAAAGTAAAATGTGATTTACATTAAGGTAGTGATGGGCTTTCATCTCTCATAGCGGATGAGGATCTAGTGTGTCCTTTACTGCTCTGGTCCTCACCAGCAATGCTGATAACATCTAGAGGTGACTCATGCTTTTGAAACTAGAGGCCTTCAAATGGGAACCTATGTTCACTGTCACAAAAAGCTGCACAGTCCCTCTACCAAGGATTATCACTTTCACAAGTCTATCAGCAAAGGGGACAGTGGGAGGGACCCATAACCTCACTGACAGAGTCAAGCAGGGTAGTTCAAATCACCTTCCCCACAGGTCAGATTAATTCAGATAGCTTTGACAACTGAATCCGACCTGGAAAGGTTCACACAGTCCTTTCCACCCCCTGAGTATCAGGTGGTGGTGAGCAGCTGGGGACAGGAGTAGCACAACCAAATCTGAGAACAGAATGTCTATCCAGAGCCTTAGTTTCTATCCTAACCTGCAGCCCTGTCCTGCAGCTTTTCCCAGAAGCAGGCTGATGCCAGAGAGCTTTGAGGGTTGGAGGAGCTTTGAACTTCACACCATACAGTGATCTATGGACAGACTACCTGGAGCCACAAGCATGCAGGTCACACATATGGAAAACTATTTTTCTGCCACTCCTGTGAGAGATCTCCCCAGGCCCTGCTTCACAGTGAAAACTTCTAGAAATCTCTTGAAACAGGCCTTTGCTGCAGGTTGTGCACTGGAATAGCTGCTGTGACCTCTCTGGTCTTTCTGAAGCTAGCAGTTTTCCCTGGGGTAGAAATGAGCTGCATGCACTTTCCCTATCCTACAGTGAGTCTGGCAGTAGGGCGCCCTCAGAGAAATTACTTACCTTTCTTGTCCAGCTGTATCCCACAGCTGCAAGGCAACCTGGGTGTTATCCACCATTAGACTCTTCACCTGGTAATCAATACCTGTCAGGAAGGTAACAATGGTCACAAGGTAGGAGAGGGAGAAAGCAGCTTATCGTTACAATGGCCAGGGATCAACTCTGTTTAGTTCAGGGAAATTGCAAGATTGATTCAATACTGGGAGAGGGACCATCTTGACCTTTAGTTTGGCTATAATACAGGCAAAAAAACATTCATCCAGGCTGATTTTCCCACCCTTCTTATCCAGATGAGTCAGGGACCCTACTACTTACCAATGGTTGCATTGAGCTCAGCCAAGAACCTGTCATAGCAGAAGCGGTGGATGAAGGAACTCTTCCCGACACCAGAGTTCCCTACAAACACCACTTTAAAGATGCGATCTGGGGAACAGCTGGCCGGTTCCAGTGCCTGGAGCTACAATGGAAGAAAGGGACTCAGTTTTGAAAAGCCCAGCTTCAGGCTGTGCTTTGATCTGTGCAGGCATTGGACCCCTGCACTATAAACCTAGGGAGCCGGAGTTAGATGGGAAAGAGTCAGAAACCCTCAAGTCCCTGGTAGCAGGTGTTTGAGGAAGAACCCCAAGTAACTGCACTCACCCTGGTTTCAGTGCCAACAGGCTGTGCTCTAGGAGGCAGTGGAACAGCATCTAAGCCATCTGCTTTTTTTCTGCAGTCAGTGTCACCCTTCAAAGTCATCTTAAACCACTCAGTATCTGCTGCCAAGGGCCATCTCTCCTTGTCTCTGGGGTTGTCTCCAAAGTTTGTACTTTCTCCTTCTCCTGTCTTCATCCACGTCCCGTTGCCTGGGAAGTATTTACAGTTCTTTCTGTTGGGTTCTTCCAGTGCCACATCCGCTGGGAAGGTGAAGGGAAGGTCCGCAGAGGCCAGCTGTCTGTATTAAAGCTCATGAGCATCACAGGTAGGGTGGGAGAGTAGGGAGTGAGGAGATAGGGAAGAGGTTGCAAATTCCCGAAACAACCAATACAATCTAATTAGTGCACATGTAGTGCTTGCAGGAACTCTGCTTCATACATACACTCCCCATACTCCCCGTGACTAAGTCATCAGTGGCAGCACTAAGGAAAAAGAGGCAGCTCACCTGAGCTATGCTGTACTCATATATGCCAACAAATATTTCATTGGTTTTAATAAAAATTGCTGGCTTCTGGATTTTTCAAGAATTCTTTGCCTCCCATTTCCCTCAGTACCGAAAAATGAGGCAAAACATACAAAGGTGGCAAAAAAAGAACCAAAAAAAAAAAAAAAAAAAAAAAAAAAAAAAAAAAAAAAAAAAAAAAAAAAAAAAAAAAAAAAAAAAAAAAAAAAAAAAAAAAAAAAAAAAAAAAAAAAAAAAAAAAAAAAAAAAAAAAAAAAAGGCAGCAAAAAAATACCTCTCTTTTTGTTACAAAATACAATACAAAGAAGTAACAAAGGTTCTGAGGTTAGTGAAGAGGGGTTTCCCTGCAGGGAGCAGGGCGAGGGCTGTCTGATATCCCAGGCAGGCTGCATGCAGTGTGCCCTCTGCTGCCGGCACTCAGTCCTGCTCCAGGGAAACTGCCCAGCACTCCCAAACACTGCTGTACCAGAGTCTTACTGAGTTCAGGCAGCAGAAACCTGCACAGGTGTGCAAATTCCAGTGAACATTCTCACACAGGTGAGAGTCACTTTGCCTGGTGTTGGCTCTGCTCTGGCCTGTATCTACACCTTGCTAAGGTAAGAGAGCCAGGACCTGAAAGATGTTCCTTTTTAAAGCTCCAACAAGCCATACTGGCTCTGAATGACAACAAATGCCCAGGAACCCTATCTGTGGCAGCTGGGAATAGGTGTCGCACAGACTGTGCCCACACAAGAGCAGGGTGATGCACTTTGCTCTGCAGGAGGTAGAACTGACATGGTAAGTGGAGGAACAAAAGGAACTTGCCAAAGGGAGTGAGAACACTTAGAACTCACCCGAAGGGCTTTATCCACCACAGACACGTCCACTGCCTTCACTGGCCAGCAGATTGCATTTGGAAGCAAATTAGAGCTTACCACAGTCAGTCTCTTCAGAGGCAGTACATTCCACCTCTCTTTGCAACATTCTTCTCTTGTTACTAGTGCAGGAATCAAGACAACTCTCCTTTCTCACTCCTACAAGTACACCTCATCCAGGTTGAAAAATTCCCCTGCTGCCATGCCTACACTTCCATGAAAGGGAGTTCACATTCCTGGCTGTCCTCCCTGCATCTGCCCTCAATGCCAGTCTAGAGCCAGGCCAGCTGGAACCCCTCCCCCTGAAAATCAACACATACTCCCAGACTCCCAGGGCTGGCACAAGTCACTCAATGAGGGGCTGAGATTCAAGAGCCTCTTTGAGGGGTGGGGGGGGGGAGAGGGCGTAAAGGACAGACAGACACAAAACTTTCTGAAGTGACTCCAGATCTCATTGTTTTCATTCCTGTTTCTCAAGAAATGTGGTGTGACACAACACTGGGACAGAGACAGGGCCAGCAACCACTTCTCCCCTTCTCACATCACCCTTACTGCCAGACTTTTCCACCTGTTAAACCTTTTCAGTGGGTTTACGCCAGCAGCAGCTAGAAGGATCTCTGCAAGAAATACTTGGGGAGGAAGACGGGAAAAGATGGTAGTCTGATCTGATGGATAGCAATGTGTGCCAAGTCACACAGCCACAAAAGAGCTCTGTCTCAGACTTATCCAAGCAATCTCCCTGCTTGGGCTCAAGAATCAGCCCCGCTCCACAGTCCACCTGGTTTTCCACCAGTCCATAAGCCAAGGAGCCTGGAGCTCAATTCTTAAATGCCACTACCAGAATTGCAGGCATTAAGGATGGGTTGAAGCTGGAAGAAACTCTGAGCCTAAACCCATGTCTCTGGTTGGCACTAGGAGGAACCAGGGAGCAATGGAACCTTCTGCAGAGACCTGGTAAGAGATAGGGAAGCGTGCTGCCTTTAAAACTTGTTTGGGCCAGCAGTTGCAGGTGAGATGCAGCTCCAACCCAGGTCAGGGCTTGGCCAATATCAGCTGCTGGTCACACAACTAGTTCACAAGGGCTGATGCTAAATGCCAGCATGGATCAGGCAGGCATATGTGGGTACTGAAGGAACTGTACAGTCTGCCTGTACGGGGTGGGGGGAAGAAAAGGCCTTGGCCACACAGACACGTTTACTGCCCTGCCTAAAGGGAGGACTGGTGCACCAGGTGAGCTTCTGCAGAGGTGTAGAGGGAGATGGGCAAGATGAACACACCTGGAGCAGGGCCCTCACCTGCCAGAAAGAATCCAAGCCTAGTGCAACTCCTGCCCTCTCCCATGCCCCAGGGATACGGGCTCTAGCATGAGGTACCAGTGGACAGGACTTCTGCCAGAGGAGGAACTGGCACACTTGGGAGTTGATCCACTCATTTCAACAGAGCTGCCTGACTCGGTGAGAGGCAGCCTTTATGACTCCCTTCCCATGAACAGTTCCAAACCTGATGGCATTTGGGTTTGCTCCCCCATTGCTGCAGTTAAAAGCAGCAGGTGGGCTACCTCCCTGTGGAAATTAGCTAATGGTATCTCAGCTTCATGCTGAGCCAACACTACCTGATGCCAAGAGGCAGCTCAAGCCACAGAAAAGCTGCACCCCTCTGTGCTCCCAAAACCAGCCAGCACCAAGGTGGGAGAACCAGACACAAGACACAGCTTGACAAGCTACTCCAGCGGGCACAGACTGACACCATGAACACAACACAGACACCCATCTAACCGTTTGACCGGCTTGTCGTCCAGCAGGTAACTGCCTAGCACTGACCCTTTCTTCAACAGGGGCTTTTTGTTCTGAGGCACCTGGAATTTGAAAAGAGAAGGAATGGAGAATGATTACAACCCAGGGACCTGATCAACCACTCACCACCTCTGCAGAGCACTTTGGGGAGGCAAGGCCGGAGCCCTTGCAGCCCCACATGGTGCAGTGGTAGTGCCCCACTGGAAGGTTCAGAGACAAGCACTGGCTGTGATCTCCTTAGTTCAGATAATTTAATTCGTGCAAGAAGCCATCACTATTGCTGCTTTCTCCTTCACAACATAATTTATCAAAACTAGTAAGCTTCCAAACTGAATTCTTTCTCTAGCCAGAATTTTTATTTCTGCAGTTTGTTCTCCACTTGGTCTCACAGTTGAATCTCTCTTTCCCCATCTGCCTCTTTATTATGCTGATGTTTTGTGGGACAGGCCAATTACCCCCTCCTCAGAAGACACTAATACCCCTCCTCCACCAGTGCTCACCCAAAGCTGCACATGAACCTCAGGAAAGGAAGGAGACCACGCTGCAAAGGGCAATGCATGTGCTTTGCCTTACATGAATATCCCTCTCCATGCTTTCCCCCACCTTACCTCAGACTGTACACTTCCTAAAGCCAGTATTCACTAGCTCCCCAGAGAAGGAGAAAGCAGGACCACTTCTCTCACAACCCTCTTCCCCCCTGTACAGCAGCTCTGCATTCCCAGCAGAGTCAAAGATGAGGAGGTTGCCTGCAATCACACAGGAAAGCCTGTGGCAGAGAGGATTGACCTGCAACTCTTCCAAATGCTGTGCTAAAGCTAGTTCCCCCCTCACCCCAAACTGGCTCACTGCTCTGGCCACACACACAAAACACTGAGACAGCACAGCAAGGTGCCCGTTGCATTGGCACTGGGAGAAAGGGAGATGTATCCAGTCTGCAAGTCTGGAGATTTCTAACATGTCCTCACAAGTTATTTCTGGGAGTAAAGGTGTGGAAAGAAGGGTTTTCAGCCTGCCAGATCTGCCTCTCACAGCAGTTCTGAACTGACCAAACACCTGCAGGCAGCTCTGGACAGGCCTTCCTTTGTGCTGCCCACAGCCCAGGGGGAGAACTGCAAAGATTATTTCTTCAATAACCCTTACCGAAGGCTTATTTAAAAAGGCAAGAAAATAAAGAAGCTGTTCTGTTGGCCAGAACTCCCAGAACACTTTTACTGCAATGCATTCAAACAAAAGCAGACACTCTGGACTCCACAGAGGGCCTCACCCAACTTAGGAACTTTAGGGGGAAGGGAGGGGAACAAAACATTTTTTACATGTAAAACTGGTGTTCAAGAGAAGCTCCAGCCACTGAAACAATCCAGCACTGAGAGGCTCACAACCGTGGAGCACAAATCTTCAAAGGCAAAGGACCCCAAGAGCATAGCAACACTTCAGCCATCACAGCTAGACTGAGTTTCAGACAACCAGTGGTTCTCCAGCAGGGATGGAGGAGGAAGGTTTCAGTGTTTGAGCAGGTTCACTCAAGGGCACCCTCTAGCTACACAAAAAGAAGGACACCGTGTTACAGGCCAGTGGAGCATCCACAACCTCCAAGTCACCTGTGGTGCAAAAGGACTCCCACACAATCTGCTACGGCACAATCCTACCTGGAGAGGAAACAGCTCACAGAGCACAAACTTGGGTAAGAAAGGAGAAACAATGGGTCGTGTTTTGCCATTGGTTCTGCCATGCTTTATTGGCCTGCCAGGTTTGTGCAACACTTGGCTTTTCACCAGGGTGGTAAAGGGACAGACAACATCACAGCTGAATAACACATGATGGCAAGGATTCCACAACAGCACATGTACAAGCATTTTGGATGGGAAAGATTCTGGTTTATCAGTGAAATACAAATATGTGTGCAATGTAGTTGAAGTACCAAAACACTATTCATGATGAGCAGACATGAAATTTGCTCTGCCAATATACAGCATGCAAGCATAACTCCACAGCCAGATGGGTCATGGGTGTGAAACTAAACCTGTGATCCCCAGGTCTTAAAAATACCCATCAGTGGTTTGCACATAGGCAGAAACAGCCACACATCACTGTTTATGACCCAGCCACTGGGACAAGAGAGCGCCCCACAGTGACGCGGGACCAGGGTCTGCCCACCCTGGCAAGGCCAGAAACTCTTATGAAGAGCAAGGTATTAAGCTGGGCACTGAGAAAAACAAAGGAGCAGTGACTTGGTTGCTATCACCCATGAACAGCCCGACCCCTCCTTCCAACCACTTCAAAATTTTTGCTATGAAAGAACCTCTTCTCATCACACCTTCATTTCATGGAAATAACATAGCTCTTCCCAGCACTAACAGAGGGTATTAAGGCCTTGGGTTTCTTTTTAGCCTGTAAAGGCAATGATAGTCTCTGGCAGAGAGTGTGTTGCACACTAGGGATCCCCATCAGAAGGCTGGACTCTCCTTTTTGCTGCTGTAGGGAGTATTGATATTTTCTGTCACCCTTACAGTGTGACAGGCTGGACAGCAGATCTTCTGCAGGTGTATGATGGCAGCAGCAGCATCTCTGCAATCCCCTGGAGCCCTGCTTTCCTGCCGACTGAAACGAGAGTGGCCAGAGGAAGAAAACCTTACTCCAGTACAGGCTTCAACTGCCCAGCACGACACAGACTTGCCAGGTAAGCAGTGGTGGCAGGAGGACTCCACCCAGCATGCTGCCTCATTCCCTACTGCCAGGGGCGGCAGAAGGGAGAGACTGGCTCCTCTGTGCTATGACTCTCTCTGCTAGGCTCTCTCTTGGCTCTGCCTGCAACTGCCATGTTTCAGAGCAGCCTCGAGCAGGTCCTAGCAGGGGAACGGGAGAAGAGAATAGAGGAGAAGCAGACAAGCAGTACATACCTGAGCCATGGTCTCCACAGGCCACCCGCCCCACCCACAGGAACCCAGAAGCACAACACATGGAAAGAAGAGGAAGAAACCATTTTCTTCGCCTACTTGCCCTGGACTGCTACAGAGTGACTGTGTTTATTGCTTCTCCAAGAGGGAGCAGGAAGCTCTGGTGCACATACACATAGTTAGCAGCTTTAAAAATAGAGATTAAAAAAATTAATTTAGCTTTCAGAAATACACACACACATGCAAAGGCATGTGCACACACACCTCGTCTCCATCCAAAAGGGTTACTGACGTTATTTTATACAGCTCTCCACCTGGAGAAGAATTTGAGCCTCTCTCCCAGCAGGGCATTCCACCCCCTTTCTGGGCACAATCCCTGTGTTTCCTTCCACATTCCCTTAGGTATCAGACAGAAAGGCTCTCACAGCCTACCACTGCCTGTCCTCACTGCAAGGCATCTACGTCCAGATCTTCAAGTGGGGCACAGTGGCAGAGCAGGCAAAGACACATGATGGCAGGGATGGGTCCAAGGGGACAGAGCAGCCTTGCCAGGGACACTGGGGAACGCAAAGACGTTTTCATGAAAAAACAGTAAGAATTAAAAATAGACCCCATATTTGTGCTCATCAGGGAAGGGCCAGAGATTGACTGTTCTACATGTCAGAGGCCCTACTTTACCCCAGCCTTCTGACACAAGGCTCACTGCTGCACCTCCACCCTGCAGAGCTCACAGGAAAGGGGGAGCTGCCCCAGAGGAACACCTGAAAACACCTGCTACAAACTCAAGGGATCAGGAAAACTCCAAAACCTTCCTGTGTGTCCCTCCACACCCAGTCAGCCAGCAGCACATCCGGGAATCCATCTTCTTCCTCATCACCCAGCTCCAGGGACACATCTAGCTTTACTCCCCTCCTTGCACATGCCCAGTGCCTGGCACAACACGCAGACCCCACGTGTGCAGCAGGCAGCACCCGCTGCAGCCCTGCACAGGGCTGCGTGACAGTCACAAGCCAACGTGCCTGGGGTTAAACCCGGGCACTTGGCAACAGCAACCAGCAGAGCTTGTCTCCAGCACGGACACAGAGGTGCTGAGAAGTCTGTATTAGGCACCACACCAGGCCCTGTGAGCTCAGGTCATTGTCCCCCGTGGAAGTGACGGGCCCCCGAGTGATGACAGCAACAGCAGCAGATGAAAGGAGGGTGGTTGGGAATTAAGGTTTTCTTTCTTAGACTAACCAGCTTCTTGGCTTCAAAAGCGTCTCGCTCATCTCGAAGTTTCTTGTTCATCTCTCTGCTCCAAAGGAAGACACAGGAAAGACACAGTGAGGTGCTTGTCCAAAATAGGGTTAAGGCAACATTTGAAAGTGAGAACAGAAAGGCAGCTTGAGACAGAGATAAAGATGCTATTTAAGGCCAGACATGTTGGGATTTCCATGTATCCCAGCTCAGGTAATGGGCTCCACATGGTTTCTTTAACCAGTGGAAAAGACTGAATTCCTCCAGAGGAGGGATTACCTCGTGAAATAACAGAGTCTGTAATCTGCCAGAGCTGGCCAGATTGCACAACTCTGTCTGGACCTAGAAAAACAAGCAGAGTCTGAGAACTGCTTAAATACAATCCCGTAGCTTTCCAAGGGAGAAATGAGCGCAGTGCTGAAACCTCAGCCCCTTAGGAGATCAGCATTTCCCTCCAGCCTTGCTCTTACCTGAGGAGCTCCAGCTGCCGAAGGAGGCTTTGTTTCTCTTTCTGCATGTTCTTGGAGACTCTGAACACATCCCTAGGTGAAAGGGATTTTAAAAGGGGAAATAAATTAATGGGAGAGAAAATACAAAGATCCCTTTCTCGGGGGCACTCATAGTATTCTCAGAGATAAAGGCCTGCCTTATGCTAGGAGGATTCAGAGGAAGCAGCACTGCTGTGGGAGCTGGGATGGCTGGGTTGTACCACAGCTCTCCTGCTCTCCTCCAACCTGAGGGCAGGCAACCCATCTTCTCCATTTCCTCAGCTGCTAGAGATGGGGAGGATGGTCACTGCCATCTGGATTTGAAACATCCCAAAGTTTTATCTATGTATTATTAGATTTAACCCAGAGAGGGGAACGCAAGTGATTAGAAGAGGATCTTTAAAGATAGCACTATAGAGGTGATGGTGAACTGGAAAATACACGGAGAAGACTCCTTTAGGCTTTTTTTTTTCGTGCTTTTGGACTAATTTTCTAGCCAAATATCAGTGAGCAAATTCATTTCCCTCTAAAGGTAGGCATGAGATAGCAGTATCACTTCCTATTTAGGCCCATAAGACCCTCGGCATGTTTCTTCTTTTTCTCAAGAATAGACAGGCAATCCTCTAATAAAACCATTTTTCTTTAACTGCTTGCCCACCCTTCCTTCTCTGTCTGTGTCCTTACCCTGACACCTCCTTTCCTGCCCTTTCCCACCTGTCCTTCTGCTCTTGTTCAAGCTGAGCCTCCTTCTGAAGCTTCTGTAACTGCCCCTTCACCGCCTCCAGCTCCCATTTGCTTTTCTCCAGCTCTTCCAGCAGGTTTTCATTCAGGTGCCGGAGCCTTTCATTCTGCACCCGGGTCTCCAGCTGCTCCGAGTTCAGTGACTGCAGCTGATGTTCCAGCTGCAATGTGAGAGGAGTAGGAGGGATTAAACACAGAGAAGGAGGGTCTTGGGCTACAGTCATGCCTCTAAGAACAACCTGAAAAAGCAGATGTAAACAAGGCAGAAGGGGGTAAACACAACTTTAGGTCTGCAGGATCACTAGTGGCATAGAGGTGGTGAACTGGAAAGAATTCCTTCTCGTTATGCCAGCATTGGGGAGCAAACAATACAATTAGGCACAGCTGAGGAAGTGCTTCAGACAGCGTGAGGAGCCTGCTGCTGTCAGGAGCTGTAGAAATCAGAGCGCAAATGAGGGTCAAAGGAGGACTGGAAAAATTTGGGCAGAAGCAGGAATATGTCTCTCAGGACCTATTAAAAACACAGTTGCTGAAACGCATCTTCTACTTCAGGGACTTCCTGAGCCCACGGCAGCTGAAAAGGGGATAAATGGAGGTGCAGGGGGCATCTCACACTACACCTAGAAAGTCAAGTGATCAGGTGACCTTTACTACTGCTGGAGACAGACATACTGTTTAAATGTCACTGGGACACAGCTGCACTCGAGACAGCACAAGCCCCCAGCACAACTAACAAGCCTGATTTGGGAAGCTGAAAGCCTGCTGTCACATTCTCAAGCATTCTCAGTGACTCAATTCCTCACACATGGCTGGCACAGTCTGGGAAGGAGTCACAGACAGATGCAGCAGTCAAACCTGCCCATCTCAGATGACAAGTAGATCATCTCGCAGTAGATCCTTGCAAGAATGATCATACAGACACTTCAGTATCTGGCCAGCCAGGCCAGATAATCAGGGCCCTCTGCTGAAGCTGCTGCACAGAAACTGTGGCACCATCTGAGAGCTTGCAGCCCAAAATAAAAGTATACAGTCCATGCTTACAAACAGAGAGAAGCACCAGGAATCAGGTCTGATTAGGGTAGCAGGTGGCAGAGTCAGCCTCCACATTTACACCTTCAGCTTGCCTTTCCTCTCAGCCTACTTTCTCCCCCTCTCAAAGGAAAAATAAAGCAGCACAGTGTGGCACAAGGTAAAGTGCTTTTCCCCTTGCTACCCTGCTTTCTGCCAGCACGTGTACAGCAGTAATGAGCAGGAATGAACAGAGCTGACCTTTCCTAGGTTCCTTGAAACACAAACCCTACATCTCTTCCCACGGAGGCTACAAGGGCAAGCCACACCCAGTTTTGCCTGGAGACCTCTAGTCCTTTGGACATTGGGGGAAAATTTTGGCATGACCATATATGCTGAGCAGTGGAGTGTAGTAGACTAAGAAACCCCTGCTTACAGGGGACAGACTTAAAGTAAAGCACCCCTGCCCCTCCCTAAGAAATCTCCATCACATAAAACTCTGCTGTTTATGTTGCCTGTACTTGGAAGTGATACTGTAGAATAGCACAATCACAATACTGGTCTTGCACCACAAGAGGGAGCCGATTATCTACACAGCTCAGAGTTAAGGGCATGAGAAACGACAATTTGAGTAAGTGTCTATGCAACCCAAGCACTTCTACCTTGACCCATAGCAAGAGGAGATGCTACCTAGGAAGAGCGTGCCTGGGCTCCTGGCTATGGTCCATTCCCTTCATACACCCCCAGCATCCATGGCCCCTGCACTAGGGATGTTAGAAGCCACATCTCTGACCACTCCTCCTTTTACTAAACATTTACAAGCCTATTGTACAATTGTTTGTCCAAATAGTTTTTGAACTGCCCATACTCCCTGCCTCCTGCGGCCAAAAGTCCAGCACTAATCTCTGTGTAAAGAAGTATGGTCTTCTAAATCAAATTCATACTGGTCTCACTGAGTGTCCCTCATCTCTTCTGTTGCAGGACATGGGGAATAAGTTTTATGTGGACCTTATCTGTCACTTTCCCGAGTTCATAAAGCTCAGTCCCCTTCTCTCCAAAATCAAATCTAAGCTTTCCTGGTTTCCCTTCCTAAGGTAGATGCTCCATTTCGCCAGTAATGTTAGTTCTCCATATCTTCGTACCCGAGAAGGACACAGTGGAATTAGAGAAGACCAGAACTGCACCCACCAAATGAGGCACTCAAAGATGTGGGCAACAGGAAAAATATACTGACATTATCTTATTCTTGATATCCTTCCTGATGGCACCTCAGTTTTCCTGGCTTTTCCAGCTGCTGTACAGTGAGCTGATGTTTTCAGAGAAGTGCTGTTTCATCCACATCACAGCTAGGTATCCAACTTGGATGCCCTCACTCACCAGCATCCTACAGGTGCCTGCCATGATTTGTTTCTGTGGGGTCCATGTAGCAATTCTTCAGACACCAAGGAGGATGACATTCAGGATGTCTTACACCACAAGAGGGATACAAATGTCCATGCCACTGATGGCAGACTAAAGGAAGTCTGTGCTTTGATCTCTTATGAGACTGATTAATCAGTACATCAAGTGCCCAAATGCAAATCCACAATATATACCTCTTTAAGTGTCACAGAACTGTTCACTACACATCATTTTGGAGCAGCCAGAAAACAAAAACTAGAGAAATCTGTCTCTCTTATGTCCATACACATCTTCCTTATACACCACAAAGGACAGTAAACACGCAACTTTCAAATCTTTACCCTGTCTTTCTTGCCAGTACTGTACAACTGATAGGAAGATTGTGCCAAGAGAATACAAAGCAGGTAAGAATGCATGGACAAAACATTCACAGAAAAGCATTACAGTTGAAGACAAACCAATTATTTGACAAACCATTTCAAGAACTTTAGAAACAGGAGAGAACTACACCAGCTAGTGCCAGATTAGCTAGTACTAACCCTGAGGAGATGAACACCATTTTGGGTCAGAGAAAGCCTTAGCAGAAAGACAGCAGAAGGGGATGTGCTTGTTTAAGGACGGTTTGGGTCCTGTTACCTTCTTCTGGCGGTAGAGGATTTTCTCCAGCTCCTGTTCTTTGTTGTGCAGTTCCTTCTGGAGCAGGTTACTCCTGTCATATCTCAGTGCTTCCTGCAAAGGTAAAGATACAAAGCTTGTGATGCAACACCCAGCAGAGTAAGAGCTGGTCGGTGGCCAGATGAGGCACCACCTCTGCTTCAGACCAAAGGAAGTTTGCCTTCAGCCAAGAGATAGATGAGGTACCTGGCAGACCAGCCTCTCCCTTTCTGCTTTGATCTGTTGTTCCATTTCTTCATAAAGGCACCGGACTTCTCGGTCATGGTCTGACTCCTTCCTACAAAAGGCAGGTGCACACAGGTCAGGAGAGAAAAAGAATACAGAAAGGGAAGAGGAGGGTGGATATGGATTCCTACTAGCAGCTGAGTGGCACTGAGCAGGATTTTAACCAGACCATGTGTTATGGGTGGGCAGTGATGCCAAACAAACTCATGGGGATCAGATCAAGATAGAGAGTCGTTTTATCACAGCAAGAAAAACCTCTACATCCTGTAACCCAGTCTCTCCTTGCATTTGAGGCAGGACCCAAGCACCAGCTGGTTCTGGACAGCAAATGGCCATGATATTCTCCTCACCGCTTCAGTGCCTGTTCCATGGACTCCTTCTCATGATTCACTTCCCTTATGTACGATGAAACTCGCAACAGAAATTCTTCAAAATTGGATAAGAGCTCCGGACGCTCCTTTCGTAGCCGAGCCCAGAGCTCCCGAATCTCATGTGGACTGCACCAACCATACAAGAGAGAAGGAAAGCAAATGAGTTTCTGTGTCATCTTATGGACTGTTATTCCAACTCCAACACGCACTCAGGACAAACTGCTGTTCTCCTGTGATGCCCCTCATTACACCATCAGAGCAAAGAGGGAAGTTGGACAATGACAGAGCACGTGTGTGGAGTGGCACCTGTTGTGAGGTTAAAATAAAGGGAGTCATCTAGGAAGTTCATCCTGGAGTTATTATTTTCCCCAAGTACTCAGCAATAAGACATTTCGTGTGTAAATCAAGACTTGAAGAGATGAATATTCAGCAAATTTCCTGTGAGTTATGGTCAAGCAGCAAACTGTTATAGCCCAGGGATTTTAGCACACATCACAGGTGTTTTTCTTACACCAGGACTGTACTGGTCCTGCTACTGTCCTTTTTTTTTTTTTTAATGGGTTTGGAAACTGAGGCACAAGAAAAGACACAAATTTGCTCAGGTGCCCCATCAGAATAACAATGGAGAAAAGCCCTAGAAAAACTCTTGTTTTTCTAAACCTGCAGTAATGATTACATTGTTTTGACATTTAATTCAATGCAACTTTAACACAGCACTTATACTCTTTCCCCAAGAGTCTTATAGGCCTGCAGACATCATTTCATGCTTCTTTTTAGTCAAGAGATGTTTTGGGGTTTTTTTAAATCTATTAAATACTTTGGGGGAACTGCTTTGAAATATACAGAATAATTATATCTATAGACATTATCCAAATAGAATTTTTTTGTATATGTATTTGCCTCCCTTAATATTCTTTGTGAAAAAAAGCAAACAAAATAAACAACCAAAAAGCTCTGAGATTTCCTCTGCCACAATTACATGACAGCCTCCTTTTTCTTTCCCAAACTGAAAAAGTTGTAGCACTTCATCAAAACTTCGTTTTAGATAATATTGAGCCCTGTTAGTAAATAAAACCATTTATTTCCTGAGAAAACAGTGAAAATAATTCAGATTCCTGCTTTGACCCCAATTAGCTTCTGTTTTATATTACTTCTTTACAACAGCTGGCTTGCTACAAAGGCATGACATGAAGTAGCTACTGAACTCATTGCATAAAACTGCAAGTAAGAGGTCAAAATAAAACACAGGATAATTCCACTTTAAGACCTGATGCTTCTCAAAGCAGAGTTATAAACAGTAGAGACTGTTTTTCCCAAAATGTTTTCCTTTCACAGTGTCATCCAATTATTTGAGGCATAACAGCTTTCCAGAATTTTTTGGGATAGGAAAAGTTGTTTAGCATTAAATACACACAGGTGCTTTGCATCACAATGCAAAGGAGACAAAAAAAGTCTGTTTTGTGACAGATGCAACTCTGAAAGCAGCAAAATTCTTCACTTTCAGCTTCAGTCTCCAAGTTTGACTCTCTCCTTCCCTAACCTGGGCCGCTCCCTGCAAACTGGCAACACTGTTGGACTACAATGCCAGAAAAAAATGACTGCCACAGATGCAATTGGCACCCCAGCCCCTGGAGTTGTGCATCAGTAAGAACCAGTTATGTACAGTGCTTCACTCTGGAAAACGTAAAGACAGGCTGGATGACACTGGGGCCAGGAAACCCTATTGGGGCCACATGCCCACCGCATTAATACCAAGTTTCAAGGCTCAGGTAAGCATCCCTTGCCCAGCTTAGCCTTTCACATTCTTCAAGATCAGCCCAGTCCCAAGCAACTACTTGAGCACAGATTATTCATGGAGACTCCTAGAACTGATTGTCTGAAAATACATAAACAGTCACACATCATTTTGGAACAGACAGCCCACTCTTCCTCCTTATCTTGTCTAACCCTCCCATGCTTCTTTTCATTTGCTGCCTATGCTGAACTTCCATGCCTGCCACTAAGTGTTATATTTTACAGCTGTGGTATGAACTGGACTTTGGGAAACTCTTTGTGAAAAGCACTGAGCTAAAAGAAATTGGTAACTGATGAGGAAACCCTCACTATATTTGGTACCAAGCATATGAAAACCCAAGCAGTGTTTCCGAGAGCAAGCAGCTCAGTTCACCTCTTTGGTCTGCTCTGGTACTTTGAAGTTTTGGCACTGCAAGGTCAAAACAGGGTGAAAGTAATGCCATGCGACTCCCCTACTTACTCTTCAAACAACTGGGCTGCTCCGAGCTGCTCCATCATGGAACAGAATCGTTTCTCTTCATCATCATCTGCTGGGTCCAAGTCATCTGACCAGCCTGACTCAAAGGTCTCCTCGTGTCTGGAGTGATCCATTCTCCCAGCCCCTTGACACAATTCAATCCCTATTAATTTCCCTGGTGGAAGGAGAAGGAAAGAAGGAGAATGAAAAAAGTCAAATGGGGTGTCATTTAATAAGCCGCTACTTACGTGGCAGCCTGACAGAGCTGCAGGAGCAGCTGCCCACACTCTGCTGGGGCAGAATACAGCTCCTGGTCAGTAAAGAGCCTCCGTTCTGACGTCCTGAGTGATGTCAGCGTCCAGTCTGCAATGCTGGGACTGAAGGTGGCTCCCAGCCCAACAACAGGCTCACATCTGTATGAAGATGATCTACCACCCACGGCCTTGGATTCTCAGCACGGAAAGCACGCGGCATGAGGTCACCTCACTCCCACGGAGCGGCACTGTGAGTTCCAGTTGCCAATGATCCCACAACTTCCCTGGGGACTGCACACCCGGCCCTGAGTAGTACCATGCCTCAGTTCCTCAGCTTAAAAATGAGGAGGAGCTCGTTATCCCTCCCTTCTCTTGTGCTACATCTATTTGGTCCAAGTGCTACAGAACAAGGAGAGCCTCTTGCTAGGATTGTGTAGAGTGTCTGAACAGAATGAACTTATCCTCTGAGCACCTCCTCCTGCCCCATCCCACGTATGGAGGGCTTCCAGCTCTCTGGATTCTGTTTCATGCTGTGACACTAATTCCACAAGAACCTCATGCTATGCAAGGCATGTGACAAACACTGGTGCTGGGAACAGTTTCTTCTCAAGAAACAAATCAAGCAATCCTATCCAAAACACAGGCCCCCATCCTGTATACAGAGGTCAGACTTCCATCAGCAGTTACTCTTCCTTTCCAAAATATATCTGCTTGGCTCAAAAGGCAGAAATGACAGCCCAACTGCAAGACCAGGAGTCAAGGATGTTCAGAGCACACATCAGAACATGAAGCTGCTCTAAGGGGAAAAATATCCATCATTATTTTACCTCAAGGGACTTAACTCTACCACTTCCTAACTCCGTGCATCCAGAATCGAGCTGCTTCTTTCCCGCTCTTAAAATGTGCTGTAAAAAAACTTATAGTGTGGAGACACAGGCCCTACTCAGCTTAAAGCCTGATGCTGAGACAGTTAATTGAGGAGAAGGGGTTAGATTAGGCACTTTTGATGTCTGCTTTAAAGAAAGAGTCATTATCTCTTGTTATCTCTCTTTTACAGATGGCAAAATTGAGGTAGAGATAGGAAAACTGAGGTAGAGAATGATCTGAAGATTGTTTTGTCATCCTAGAAGGAGCAAGGAGCCCTCTCAAGAAGCAGACTTGACTGCAGCTTGAACGGCTTTCCTTGATTCCCCCCTGTACACTCCATAAGGAATACAGCAATATGCCAGGCCAAACTCTTGAGTTAGGGGCAAAGTCTGAAAAGGATTTCAATTATTCCAGACACAAAGAATGATTGCAAAGAAAAAACGCAGAAATTAAGTGTTTTGCCTAGACTAGAGTAAGTGCCACAGAGCCAGGCTGGCAACATAGGGTGGTACCTGACCCAAAGGGAAAACGTGCCTACCTCTACCAGCAGTGGCACTGAGGCAGGTGCCCTCATGATGCCCATCTCTGGCCGTGGCTGGGACAAATGTCTCAAACAACAAGATCTGGGAATAACCAAGTCGTAACACAAAGGGAACCGTGGATGCCAAGGTGCCCAAATGTTGCCTGCTCACCTTCTACATAGTGCAAGACAGGAAAGCCCACCCTCCTGAGATTACTCTTGTTCCTAGCGAAGGCAGCAGAATCAGCCAACAGGGGCACAGGCAGGAACAGGCATAGTCAGCAGGCACTCCTCAGTGGGTTAATACAGTCTCTGAACAGACTGTCCCAAGACACAGCTTTCTGGGTTTATTCAGAGGAAATGTTTGCAACTTCTTCATTCACAGTGGCTGTTTCTGACCATTCCAATTCAAGCACCAAAAGCCCTCCCTCCCAAGTTGTGAGAAAGCCAGGAGCAGCCACAATCTGAACAACCAGGACAGCGAAATCACTCCTGAAAACCCTAGACCATCTGTGTTCACTTGCTTTGACCTGGTACACTTAACGCCTCCACATGTCCAAGGAAGGTGCTAACAGGTGCAGATTTTCTGGGAGCTTAAAACCAGCTAAGGCAACTAAGCACCTGTGCTGCTGGGTGGGGACTCTGGTACAGAAGCAGCATTCTCCTAGTGTTTGGAAAAGACAACAGTAAGAAGAAAAAAAAAGTTCATTTGCCAGTGTTCTAGTCTACTAACAGGACTCCTACTCATGCTCTTGAACAGCACTGATACTAGCTAGAGACAGTTGGCAAGGGGCATATTGCTGTTCCTTTATCCAATGAGGGTCCTTATCCAGATGAATAACTGAGGATCAGATAGCCAGATACAGGCTGCAATATGTACCATCTCCAGCAGGAGATGTTCAGAAGCCGGCTCTACCAGGTAGGCAGGTAACAGTTGGGGAAGAAGGCAACACAAAGCCTTGGGAAGGGGGATAGCTGTATGGCACACCCACCTTCTCCAGTGATGCTCACACGAGCATGGGGCATTGTCCTGCATAGCTGGTGCAGCTTCAGCAGAACCACTGCACTTTCTTTCTTACCAACATAAAACATCATGTCACACGTGGGCTTTTTCCTTCCTCTGCCTCTGTGCAGTCCTTACCTAGTCCCATGCTGAACTCCACAGGCGTCAGGTATCCCTTATTGTTCTGTTCCAAGCTGTCGAAAACAGTCTCCAGCTGCTGAGGCGTTAGGGGCAGTTCACTCTGGAGCCGCTGCAAAGACAAAAGAATGAACAAACTGCAGGAATGACTCAAGTCTTCTCTGTGACTGTCCCTGCCATCCTCAGCTCTGGCTCACAGCAATGTGCCCTTCCAGCACTGCATCCTGTCCAGGATGTGACAGTCTGCCAGTACAGCTGAGTGATGACACAAATACCTGTCTGGAGCCATGGATTTGGCGACACTTTCCACTGCTGGATGATTCAACCAGAACTGCAGAGAGGGAATTTCAGGGTATTTTGTTGGGAGGGAGCTCAACCCTCCTCCTCCCCCACTTGAGAATCACTGCCTCTGGTTCGCTGTCTGCCTCCCTACACCCCTGCCCAGAGGTGGCTGCCCCCCTCCCCAGGGTGCTGCCAGCCTCCCACGACCACCGCTGCTCCCAAGAGAGCTCTCTGTGGCACATCAGCTACCAGCTCCATCCCTCTGGCCAGAGAGAGAGGTCAGACTTGTGGGTATCTGGGTTCAGTTCCCAGGTCTTGCAGGAAATCTTGCTCATCATAAATTAAACGTTCAGTCCATAACAGCAAGTTAGTTTTCTTCTGTCATATTCTGTCTGATGGGGCTATATTATTACTCCCACAACATGGGCAAGGAGCAGAGTTATTTCCCTTCATAATACACGTGCACAGCACCTACCGTGGAGGAAGGGCACCCAAAGAAAGTTCCAAATAACAAAAGAGGTGTAGGCTGAAACCTCGTAACTGTCTGTTAAATGTGCAGCTTTAGATAAAAGCTTAATAAAAATTAACATAGCTACAAAAAAGTAAGCTTCACACAACCCCAAACAAAGTGAGTCAATATTTTAAGCAGCATGAACTTGTCAAATGTTAATTATAGATGCAGGGAGAGATGGGACAGGAGAAAAACAATCCACATGTAACCTTCCTTATAAACCTTTAAAAAAAACTCATTAAGAATTACAGAGACTGCTTTTAACAGAAAGGAGCAAAACACATTATTTTAGAGCAAAGTTAAAGTTCAGGCCTGAAGTGAGTTTTTGAGATGAGGCTTTAGCTATGATTGAGACAAAAAAGTTATACAACTTTTTTTGTTAATAGGTTGGTAGATTGTTCATTGTGTGCTTTTTTGGGGGGTTTGTTGCTTGGTTTTCTTTAAATTAAACCAAGATTGTTTCCCCCCATATTTCCCATCCACTGCGTGCTTGATATTTGTAAGAACTGTCACAATTTTTTTTTTATTTTATGCATTCCTTAAAAATTTGGAACTGCAGTCCAATTCGTCTCTGGAATTCCCTGGAGGTGCAAGGTCCTCCTGGGATTTTTGGTTCCTCGCAGCTGGCTGTGGCAGAGTTTGGCTCCCAGATATCTGAATGAGACAGAATCTATGGGCACATCCACACTGACCAAAAGTAAAGACATGCCACATTCTCCTAACTTCTATCACCCATGACTTTACAGATCCTCCCAGGACAGGGGAAGGACTTTTTTTCCTCTCACCTGCATGTCCACCTTGGTGATAAAACCCTTCTCATCCTTGTCACACAGCTGGAAGAGCTCCCTTGCCTTCTCAAGCATCTCCACCTCCACATCTTCCAGTCTGCTCGTTTGGCTGGAGGGAGAAACACGAGAAGCCACCTGATCCTCCTCATCCCCTTCCTCTTCTCCTTCCCAGCGGACATATCCCAAGAGCACTCCCCTCTGGTTCTCCATCTTCTCAAAGTCTTTTCCCCCAGGGCATGGGCAAACAAAAGACCTGTGGGGCAGGAAACAGAGAAAACCCTGTCAAACATAGCCCTCCACTTCCAACCCACACATAATCTAGTTACATCCTTTGTCAGTTGGAAGAGCAGTATCGAGCATCCATATCTGGATTAGATAACCTTTAAAAGCCCCTTCCAACCCAAAATATTCCATGCTTATACGAACTGAGCTGAGGGGGGGAAGGGGAGTTTGTGTCAGACACACACACCACACGCAGGTACACACTGTACACAACATGGGTGTAACTAAGCCTTCCACACAGACCTAACCTACCTCCTGTGATGGGCTCCAGACCCTGCACTGAGCAGGGATACTCTTTTGCCATCTCTCCTCCTCCGGGTCAGACCTACAGGGCTCTTTGCTGGTGAAAGCCAGCTGCCAAAGGAAGATTTCAGCAGAGATGAAAGGCTGGGAAGGGACTATTAAAGCACACAGGTAAATCTGTGTGGGAACACGGGGATAGCCCCACATCAACCGAGACAGGAGGCTCAAACACTGCAAGCTGCTTTTGTCTGGTCTTAGTTCCTTTGCTAACAACATGTACTTTTAATCCTCTTGTTGCTTTTCTGCACCACCTTTGAACACCAAACCTGCACATCAAAACTGCAAGAACCCAGAGCAGGACAAGAGCAGACAGGAAGGAGTAAGATCTGTGCAAGTGACAAAGGAAAGAGAAGAAGGAATGTTTCTCCCAGCCCTCTCCCACCCAGGTCCCCCTCTGACATCTTCTTGTTAATGCTTTCCAAATAATAACTCCAACTTTTTTTATGCTATTACAGCACAAAGAAAGGTCAGACAATTCCTACACTGGGAACTCTTGACCCATTGCCTTCAAGCCTCTGTTTTGGGAGCTCATATGCTGCCAAAGAGAATTTTAATCTGAAATGGTCACCTTTATAGGAAGGAAACTACACAACTATGGAGACATTTCAGAGGCCAAAGAAAATAATTCCCATTACTTACAAGTACCTAAAGCAAAAAGGGGAGGAATGAGAGCACCCATCTAAGCACAGCACTGTGATTGTAAAGATTTATACAATGCACCCCTACCCCAATCCACCTTCCAACTTACTGATGCCATGTTAACACTCTCCAGACATCTCTTCTTCAGCACCACCACCACATTTTTAAAGCCTTTTTGCATGGATTGCTCTAGATTTCTCCTTCTGCAGATCTGTATTCTGCATTGCAGGGCAGAAGTGAGCTGTGCAAGCAGGCTGAGAGCAGATTTAAACAGTGCTGGACAAAGAGGGATTGAGGGTTGGCTTTGTTGTTGGTTTTTTTTTTAATCTCAAAGAAATTAAAAGTCACATACAGATGCCATGATAACAAAGAAATTCTGTTTGCACTCCTGGTACAATGAGAGGATAAAGAGCACGATGGCCAGGAAGAATGTCACATGTGAGAACGATATGAAGCCGACACAAAAGGAGAAGGCAATTATGTACCACGCTATTTGACTCTGTTTATTACTGCTGGTTCGTGAGCCAGCGGGTGGTTCTGCTTCAAAGGACAAGCAGAACGCTTCGCTCCTCCTTTCAAATCAGTGTTTTTCCAGGACACCTCTGTTTAGTGTCACTTGAGAAGAATTATTTATGAAACTTATGCAGAAGACTGCCTGTAAATGGGTACTATTGTACGTTTCTAATCAAGTAGACATCCCTGGCGAGCAATGAACACCCTTTGGGGAATACAGGAGAAGAAAGGAGGGAAGAAAGCAGGAGGAAAAGTAAGGAGGCAGATGGTGTCTTTCTCTCTTGCTCTTTTTCAAACCAACCCTCATACCAGGCATTTTTTTGTGTTATGGAGCCAGAAAAGCAAAATCTAGAGACTTAAGTTTGATTGTATCCATTAGCTGGACAAGTACCTTGCTTCTGATGGCAAGTCTGTATGTGTAAGTAGTAAAGAAGACACCAGCTTACTTTTCACATTCAAGTGAAAGATGCAAAGCTGGCTTTGAAAGAAATTGGGGGAAAAAAAAAGACCCAAGTATCTTATGTTTCCTAGATTTTACAGGTGATTATGATGAGGAATAACAGCCACATTGATGAATGATAATTATTGGCTGCTACAGGCCACCTTCCTGAAGTTTATTGCCAGACACATTCCTTCTGCAGAGATACAGCCTCAGCACAAGCAGCACCCTGTACCAGGTAGGGAGCACGGGCAGCAGCAGGGGAGGAAAGAAAAGGAGAGTTCAAAGCAAGAGCCATGGAAGTATTGCTGAAAACAGGCAGAATAAGAAAAGGCACAAGTAAAAAATATGTTTTCTGAAATATCACTCTAGATGCCTAAGAGACATCTTTCCTATTAGATCACTTTCCTGTTATCAGCTTCATCATTTCTATTTCAAAAGCCAGAGCAGCCCACGCAGTTGATGTCTCCCCAGCTTTGCTGCAGCAAACAAAAGGTGGTACAAGGAGGATGTTCTGTTCTCTCTCTGAGACATTTTTTTGAAGCTGAAATCCAATCCATTACATCCCTACCTCTAGCATTTCCTCACTTTATCAAAAGCCCAGCTGTACTGTAGCTCCCAAACACTGGCTGAGCTGGAAGTCCCTTAATTAGAAGAGCTGGGAGCCTGACACGGACAAAAGTCTGAAAGGATTTTACTCATGTAAAAGACCAAGCCCATTAATTCGTTGTTCAGAGCAGGCAGTCTCTTGTCCAAGCCGCTTCAAGTGGCTTCAAGCCAGATGTGGCTCTTTCAATTGCGAGACAGCACTTATAGAGGAACAAAGCAGCAACTAAGAGAGAGCCCCAGTAAGCAAAATACATCGCAACTCTGATGGACTTCTTTCTCAGAAGCCTGTGACTGAGAAGCTCTTCCTCTCTATCCCTATTTATAAGGCACTGCATGATGTAAGTGCAGATGAGACACAAAGCAGATCTCAGTCTAAAGTGCTGTCATACCTTCTCCAGTTACAATCATCACTGCAAAGTACTGCGGAAGCAGCTTCATCAGCAAGATGCAGAGCATCACTGAAAGACCTCTTTGAAAGAGGCTGAGGTCACTAGAGTGCCAAAAATGTGGACTGGTATCCAAAAGTGAGGCAAGCAGAACTGGCTTAGGTGCAGAAGAATCAGCTTGGGAAGAGCCACGCTTTCCTGGCACAAGCGGTGAAGGCAGAGAAGATAGGTACAGGCAGATAATGCTTTTGGTCAGGCGAACCTGCCAGGCTCTGCCAGCAAGATGATGTCAAACCACCTCCAGTTACGAAGCCAGCGATTGTTATACAAACTCCCTGACAGAATTAATTTTCCCATGTCCCTTCTGGCAGGAAAATGCAGTTATTGAGTCAGCACCAGTTAAGAATTAATTTCCACACCTAGCCTGGAGTCAGGACAATCTCTGCATCTTGGGCTCTTGATTTCCATCACAAAATGCCCACAGTGGGTCATGGCAGAGTTTGTCCAGCCTATCATCTTGCCCTCAATAGTGGTCATGAGTGACTGGTGAGGGAAGAATAACAGCAGGGCAAGCAAAGAGAAGACTTCCCTGAAGACACCTGTCAGCTACTAGCCACTGTCAGCCTGGGGCAATTCCTGAGCCACCTGTTCCTTCATTATCTTCCAAGACACTTGCCCAGCCTCCCTTTGAAACTGTATGGAAACATTCACTGTTCAGATGAACATGCTGATAGAAATGGTGTGCCTGCTGCAGTCAGTGGGTGCTGACAAAGCTTCATGGGACTATTACAGCTTTCTGGATACACAGTTTGACCAGCACCAACGCCACAAGAGATGGAGTCCCAGCTTCAGCTCAAACAAGACTTCACTGCCACCTTCACATCTGGGAACTGTGTTAGAGACCAAAAACTCCTCTCCCAGGGCCTGGAAGATGGAAGCCCCAGGGACACTGGGGGCACCAGTGGGCTCCAATCACCCTGGTCAGCCCAACTGTGTAATGTTCTTCTGCAGCCCCATCTTCCCCCACCCCACGGGTTTGTCTGCCTGTTCTCAAGGTCAGCTCTGACACTGCACAATCCAGAGTTGGGCAGTGTCCAACACCTGAAAACCTGATACACAGCTCGAGAGAAAGCCAGGCTTCAGCTCCCATGGATTACACTGGGTATCTCCTACCATGGTGTGTGCGAGGGCTCAGCAAGCAAAAATTCACCTGTTCCTGCAACACAACTTTCCCACAGCCTGGAAAGCAAACATTGGTCTTCTCAGACACAGCACAGAATGGGAAATGGACTGCCATCAAGACAGCTAACAGCAGGTCTGAAGCACTGAAGTAACCCAGACCAATCTTACATCAATATTCTTAACCACCTGAGGCATAAACAGAGGTTTGTCCTGCGAAAAACTGTTGCAGAAAGTCAACTGGATCCCACGGGCTTGGCATTCTTTGGGGAAATCATGAGACCTGAATTTTAATCCTGACTCAGCTGGCCATATGGCCCAGGGTAAGTCACGTCACCTGCCTATGCCTATAGACTGTCAGCCCCTCCAATTTGGTTCCTGATGCTTGTGACAGCTGGCACTGTATTTTAAGACTCAGTTCCTGGAGACTGATAATTACATGTGAAACTCAAGGACCAAAATAGTTTCAAAGACTCGACACTGAAGAATGAAAAACCTGAACACAGAAACTGCAAATTTCAGCAAACAGAAGAACAGACCCAAGGTGCTTTTCCTGGAAAGGGGAAATACCTCTTTGAAGGCAGCACTACAGGGTCATGGTTTCTAATTTATTGTCTCGGAAAGCTTCTCGTTGTAGCCACAAGCAGTGTTAAAGAGGTAAAGTCATGGCTAAAATGCTATTGACAGCCAAGCCCTTATCTATGTGACCGTGACCACCATGAGCACATGGCAACTTTGGGGTGGGTTTTTTTAATTTTTTCCACAGTCCAATGACAAGGAGAAAAGGGAAGTGGGGAGTGCAGCCAAATGTTCTACAGCTGGTCCTTAGATGATCCTATTCACCACAGGGCACTGTACATGCACTGAATTCCGAGCAGTCCTCCCCAGTGCAAGACAATGAATCAACAGTTAATAAGGAGGAAAAACCTAAGCATAACCGGCTTAAGCGGCTTACCCAGGATTACAGAACAAGTCCAGTGTTCGGGCCCTGGAGAACTATAAGGGAAAGCAGGTTTTTGCTTTCCTGTACGACTGAATTTTTGGTGACATAGTTGTAGAGGGGAATATTGAAGAATAATCATTACAGGTGTCCAAGGTGCCCCACAAACAAAAGCGCTCAGATACTTGCTGGGAAGTTTCCCAAAAGACATCCTCCTGTATCTCCGCCTAAGACAATATTATTAGAAACAACAAAACCACCCCCATACTAAAGCTAAATATTTAAGACATTTATTTAAACAAATCAGGGGAACACACACCCTTTCCTTTCAGCTCCCAATGCAGAAAAATAGTCTTACAGCTTCGAAGGAAGGAATCCACCAGTTGTTTAAGTGCACACTGATCCCGCTCCTGGCACATACACTCGATGAGACAGGTTTGATCCCTTATACGAGAAGATATTACACAAAGAAGAGAAGAGCTGAGTAACAGATCCCTGCAGCAGGAGCCTGTTGCTTCAGCAAATTACAAATGCACAGGAAACACACCCCAATACGCAGCAGTGCAAAACACTTCTTGCTTGTTCGTGGAATGGGAGCATCACTCAAGAGCAGATGAGTAACAGGTACGTTTTAAAAGAAAAGGGCAATAAAAGCTTTCACATACCATTTGATATCAAACACATGCCACTTGTTCTGTTTGTTCTACCTTCCTTTGGCAGCCAATGTTTTGAGAGCTAATAATTACTATCAAAACTGCATGCTGTAGGTCACAGTCACATCTACACATCCCAGATTTTACAGTACTGTGAAATTCAGTGATCAAATATACATATTTACAACTATTACCCTAGTTGCATGCAAAGAGCACATATTCTAAATGCATTGACAAAATCACAGGTATGCAAGAGTGAACAGGTGAAGGCATAGCAGAGGTCTTGCCAGGGAAAGACACTGACCCGTGTGTCAAACTGACTGCCACACAGGCTTAATTTCCAAAAGATGCTTAAAGGAATTGGGTACCCACTTGGTGGAAATTGTTTTAAAAGGTTCTGCCATGGTGCCTGAAAAGGCTAGGAGAAGGGCAAAAAGAAAATAGTTATTTCTCTAGTGTACTTCGTTCAAAATTCATTTTGTTCTTTCCATTCTCTAGGAAATTTGTTTCCATTGTTTGGAATTTGTTTGGGTGGTTGTTGGGTTCTCCCTTCCCAAAGGGAAAGGCAGGAAAAGAAATACACCAAAAAAATGAGAAAAACATCAATTGTTTTGTGAGGGTTTTTTCTTTAGAAAAAACTAAGAAACCCATACACGCCCTGGGCAGAGAGCCTGAAATCAGGTGTTCATATCTAGAGCTACACTTTACTCTCTCTCTTTTAATTGCCTGCACTTGACTGTATCCCTTTAAGGAAACAGGAACGAATCCAGGAACCTTTGTGTTGTTTATTCAGCAGGGGATTAGCCCAGCTTGATAGCCCTGAGCTAACCCCTGCTGCAGGATCGATGGATGACTTCATCACAGGATATGCCAGTAGGATACAGAGGTATATCCCAGAAACAGGCACAGCTGCAAGGGGCTTTGTCTTTCTGAAGAGCAACTTAAAGAGGCGTTCTGCTGCCATTCACCATTCCCCTCACCAAAGCTCCTCAAAGGGGAATTTACCATATCAACTTCTTGATCTAAACTTCTTGATCCAAAAAAACTTGCCATGGGGAAATTGTTAGATGCAGACTCCCTGCTCCTATCTCCAAGCAACTTGAGAGTGGTAACACCTCTCTTTTTCCATTCTGAGAGGTGAACAAATAAACTTCTTAAAACTGCACTCAGTTATGCTTCCTGATTCAACAGCACAACAGAAAGTACCAATGTTTGCCCAGAACTATCAATATGAGAAATCTGCAGCACAGATAGGTAATTACAACATACCAACACAAAACCCTTCGCCCAGAAATTGCCACAATTCCTCCATCACACCCTCATGCCGCTCCCCAGCTATGCCCCTCTCAGTGGCACTTTGCAGCTCTCTCACACTGGCACAGCGTGGGCACTGCAAACACTGAGGGCGCGTGTTTGCACTGGAACCTCTCCTACTAATCGAGGTTTTGGCTTCGTTGGGTTGTTTTTCTTGGGGAATGGAGAGAGAAAGCATCAGTTTTTCCTCTCATAATATTTGGGCCAAGAGTTAATTCTCAGCAATTAAAAACAAAACCCAAACCACATTTTTTTCCACAAACAGCTAATGGTCTTGGATCTGTCAATGTAACTAGCACATAGCTGATTTTTCAGAAAACAAAAAGCATGCCTGCAATAAGACATGACAAATAGCAACAGCTATAACAGTTGTTTAAAAACAACTTATTTTCACAAATTCCTTTACTTTATAAAGGCTTACAGGTTTCCTGAAACTTTTAAAGAGACAGAGCATTACATAATGTACAGTGTAACATAAGGATTTGTCTTCTATAGCCCAGCAGCGGAGTAATGGAAAGAACAGCAATATTGAACCCTTTGGCTTCAAAAAGAAATAATTGTATTTTATAGGCTGGAGATCATGCTGCACATCACAAAGGACATGGTTAGCCAGCAGGAAGCAAGTATCTTTCAGTTAGTGAAGTAGAAAAGGCTCTGACCAGTATCATTTCCCACTGATGCCACGACTGTTCATGTTGTATCACAAAGGTGAAGTTGTTAAAAGACAGCAACAACCAGCTCAAGAACATAACTGAGAAAGACAGGATATTTTAGCTTAGATTACGAAGAGATAATACCAATTTTATTAGCTAAACACCACTAACAGTGTAGTGAAGTTTGAGTGAAGATGCTGCTCTGAGTTCAGCAATCAGAGGGTAGATTATGCCTGTGTAACACCAAGTATGTTGACCACAGAATATGTACTCTGCTCTGCTGGTGATAACTACGGGCCAGGCAGATAGGTAGGAGGCAAAGAAACTTTCTTTGCCAGCCCAGATCTGGGAAAAGGAGGATAGAAGATTCAGGACTTGGTGTATGAGATCAGACATGCTGGATCATTTTCTGATTGAAAGCAAAAACTGAGCACTGGGAGCTCATGCAAAGGAGATCCCTGCTCTCTTGTACTCCTCTTTTCCAAGAGCTGGTGAGGTAGGCAGGAACGCCTCAGAAGGAAGACAACACCAAACCTAAGCTGGCATTTAAAGCTCTTCAGGAAATTATATAAATCCAGGGCAGCTCCTCAGCTTGTTTAATTGAACATCACTGGTAATTCCCTCCTGCCTTACCTGCCTCTTTAGAGAAGGGAGCACGTGCGTATAGAGCAGGTTTACCAGAGGGAACAACCAGAAGTCAGCACACTTCTGCTGCTCATGCCACTAGTTACTGAAGAGCTGTCATCAAGGAAAACGGGGCCTCGGCTTCTGTAGCTCAGCAAGGACACAGCAGGAGAAATGCTGCTGGGGAGACTCCTTTCACACCCTGCAAGCAGCAAAGGCAACAGGTACACGAGGCTCTTCCCCAGCCTTCAGGAATGCAACCTACAGACAATTAAGTGTGGGACTTGATGACACAGGGTGCTGAGGGTGTCATGGGTAGCAAAGTGACTGTTTTATTCTACTCTGAATTTGTCCATGAAGGACAATTACATAGAGTATCTATTTTGGTGAAAATTTTCAGATTCACAAACAGCCAAAAGAGTGCACTAGAAAAGTATCATCACACATTTATGCTGGGAAGATGAGGGATCTGCCATTAGCTTCTTAGGAGACACAGGGCTAGTTCAGCCTGGCTGCTCCTCAGCATGAATAGAGGCTGTTTTCTCATCTGCAGAAACCACCTTCAAAGTACACAGAGTCTTTGACCAAAAGGACCACAACATTTGCTGCGTTTTCACCACTAACAGTCCTGTGAACTGGACTTGGTACCCCAACAGCCAAAGGTCAGGCTTCTCTCCACAACTATCACTGCCATCGGACCCATAACCTGGGTGCTGAAATCAACTCAGTTCTTTCCTTTGATTCTAGTTGTCTGTGTAATACCAGAACACAGATTTTTCTCTCCAACAAGAAGCTGAATCTCTCTGTGACAGCCACACACCTTGTCTGGCCTCCTGTAGGATTCCTCCTGGGCTGCTCTTACCTATGCACACTTGTCCAGTAGAGTCACTGTTTAAGTCAGGCATCCTCTCTAGGCATCTTTTGACTAGTTCTCACCTCTGCTGTAACAGAGAAACAACTGATGTTGCTTCGTGGAGGATGATCCTTCTGCCACCCAACCTCGGTGTGCCGAATGAGAAAGGTGTTCACTGATGCCCCTAATTGACTCCCAATTTCGTTCTGCCACTTTTTCATCAGATTTCCCAACACCCACCCACTGTCTTGAGTTCAAGCCCCTCCTGGCCATCTGCAAGTTTTCTTCAGGCACTCTTTAGTGCCCTCTTTGTATGAGGCTAAAAATCTTGTGACAATCCCATCTCACCTGGAGCAGCACAGGTGCAAGCTCAAAGAAGAAGGCAAGAGCCTCACCTTTGTTGATCAAGATCCTTTGTCTTGAAATCAGTCTTACACAAATAAAAATTTGTAGCCTTATGTTGTCCTCAGATAGCTCCCCCAGCATACACAGGCACAGCTGAAATATCAAACCAGAACATCAAATCTCCTGAGCCTTTTCTCCTTTCAAAGGAGAAACTTCTCTTCGGTAAAGCACTCACTCACACTGCTTACTGAATACATGTGACAGACTGATTTCTTTTCCAGCTGAGCCAGTATTTCTCTGCAGTACCTGAAACCTCCTTATCCAGAGGGCTACAACTGCAGTGGGCATGCATGAAGTTCAAGCATCTTCTCCTCATGCCGGGAAATTCATCTCCAATATCTTGAGAACTGCACGCCGCTACCTCACCCCCATAATATTTTCTAGGCCACATGTTAGCAACGGGACCTGTGGCAGAAGCTTAACCTCACTATTCTGAATTTGCGAGATGCACTTAAAGGGCAAAAACGGTCTGCAAATATTAACAAGTAGGAATGAGTATGGAGAGGATTTCCAGGCACCACAACTCACTGTAGAAGCCTCTCCATGGCTGGTGCTGTATCGGTTTTGCCCAGGAGGGATGCATCAGACCCATGGACAGTTTGACCTTTCTGCAAATGTTGTTAAAACAACAAACAGAGCCGAGGCAGATGGTGAAGCCAATTTCCAAGAAGACATTTAACCCATTCTCTGCCTCACAGAGACGAAAATTGCTGTGTGCACAGGTGTGTGACACCTGGTTACCTCTCAGCTCATAATCTACCCTGCTAACAGCGGGTACAAAAGTAAAAGTTCAATCCTTCACTGAGCTAAGGAGGTGCTGGCTGTGCTATGCAAAACACTTCTCCTGAAAGGCCAGTGTAACCTATGCACTAGAAAAGGATGAAACCCATGCTCTTAGTAGAGAAACTTCTTGGCTGTCAGACCACTGAGGGGGACACAGGTAAAATCTTGAATCCAGGTACTCCTCCCTCCCAAAAGAAGAAAGGATTGGTCTGAATGTACAAGATATCAGAAATACCCTCTCCCTTTCTCATTCGCGGAGGGGGGGCAATCACAACAAAATATTAAAAGCTTCAGATTTCTACACGACAGAAAAGTAGAGAAAGTTTTGAGCAGCCAGAAGCCTTGAACTGCTCCTTCACAAAGTGGGATAACGTGCAATTGAAGGGCACCCGTTCCCTGCCTCCCAGGCACAGTTTAGTGCAAGGAGCAATCAAAGCAAGGAACAGCATTTGAAGCAAACTTGGAAGCCGATGCTGTTTGAGAAGAGCTTTTGTTCAACATGTAGAGTTGTTCTGAGAAAGGTAAAATTACTGTAGGGGGGGTCATGCAGTGGGATATTCCCCTCTTTGACAAAGCTGTCACTGACTCAGAGGCCCACAAGAGGAACAATGATGTAGGATTACAGAAAGGGGCAGAGGGGAATAGGGATGTTTATAAGAGATAGAGGAAAATTTCCTGCCAAATGTTTTTAAAGAAAAATTTCTAGTGGTCTTCAAAACCATGCAGCAGGAAATCCTTAGTTTCTAATCTGACCAGCTCAAGGTATCCACTTCATAAGAAAATATCACAATCTCAAATATTCTAATATTCAGCTATTACTCTAAATGAGCAGTTTCCAAAATCAATGAGCCACCAGAATTAGTTAAGCATGCTGCAGAACCACATCAGAACCGAGAGCAAGTTCCTTCAGCTCAACATTTGCAAAGACCTCGAGTGATCCAAATTGAAGCATTAACCGACTGTTAATTAAGCATCCTCAGCTCTTGAAAACCAATCAATAAATTCTCCTTCCTCTGTCATGGGAATAACAGCTGGTTTTTGCAGTGATATACAGTGCCACTGCACTCAGTGAGCTCTACTCTGCTGCTTTAAAGCAAAAGCAGGAAGTCAGAACAGAAAATTCCTAGGAAGAAACTCTGCTGAGACACAGCAACTCGCAAACTCCTTCAGACTTCCTTCTCAAATAATTCCTTGCCCCAGTGAGAGAGACTTTCTTCCCTCCCCTCCACACCATTTTCTCCCTCTACAGGTGTCCCCAAATACCTTGAGCAGCAGGACAGTATTGCTCCCCTTCCTTGGAACCGGCAGTGTACTCCACAGCAAAAAGCTAGTGGAGAAGGAACTCCGCCACTGTAAACAGAGTATCAGAGCCGGTCCAAGCTGGGAGGTGTGGTTTGCAATGCTCCCTACGCATCTCATCCCCTTTCCAACACAAGCTGGTAGCCATCAGTTCAGAAAGCAGCACAAGAAAACCTGCCCTTAAGCTTCCAAGGTAAATTCGTTGTAATCCTGCCTTGCACACAGCTGCAAAAGAGAAGGGCTTGTTTCTGATCTGCCTTAGGCGAGAGAGGAAGAAGTGATAAGCAAGCAGATGAGCCCTGGTCTCATGCTGAACTTACCTTCCCTGAGAAACTCTAGCTGTGCTTGTAGATAGCTCTCTGCCTACCTCCCATCCAATTTCCACATGGGAAGAGCTGGAAACTACCCCTGTGAATCCTGCCTCAGGTTTAATTCCACTTTTAGAAGGCTGGCAACCTGTTTCACAAAGACAAGCACAGAGAATGTAAGAAAACAGAAAAAAGCATAAGATGACAGGGCAAGGAGCATGTTTCCAAAGCACCATAAAACACACCCCAGGGGTGGGGTACACAGCCCAAGACTATCTCACTAAGGCAGCCAGAGATGCCACCCTCTATCCTGCCACTGACCAGAGCATCACTCTATCCCATAGCAACCCAGAAAGGAAGCAAAGCCACCTCTGCCTGCTGACAGCTGGAGATGCTGATGGGGATTTGTCATTCAACAGCAGCTCCAGAGCCCCCTGGCAGCATGAAGATGCCCTCAGCTGCGTCAGCTCCCACTAATTGAGCCTGACGTCTTCTCAGGAAAGGTGAAAAAGGAAAGGGAAAAAAGAGCATGATGAGACCCTGGCAGGCTGGCTCTTCATCACCTGGTATGATTTTGTCCTCTTTTCTCACCCTTACCCCAAATGCCTCTTTGTGTCAGCCCTCAAGGATAATATTTGCTCAGAAAACAAGCTTTGCCACAGTCACAAGTGGGCAAGCCCAGCCTCTACAGAGAGCAAAAAACCCCTCTTCCACCAGTTTCCACTGAGAAGGCTCCAGCTGGTATCTGAACAGCAAGAGACCTCATCAGCCTGCAAAGAGAGGAGCTCCAAATAGCCCCATCTTACCTGCAACAAGCAGTAATGGGACCTGCAGAAAGCAAAGGTAAAGACAGGTCCTTCCCTGTTATTTTAAGATGGTTATTTCAAAACCCATATTAAAAAATGGGCACGATGACAACTACAAGCCATCACAATTGTCTTTAATACAAGTTTAACAGGGCCAGAGAGCTCCCCTGAGCCATCTGGAAGGGCTCTGTGATGCCAGAGGACAGCTCTGCTCCACTCTGACCAGGACAATCACCGCTCCACTCCTCAGAGGCTCAGCTTTGCCTCAGCCCCAGGACCCCACATCCTCTGGGGAAAGCTCAGCAGTGTAGCTGTGGCAAAAAAACCCAAACTAAACAAAGCTATGCCAGGTGGGGTATCTGCCTCTGAGCAGGAGAGTTTACTCACCATTTTGTTCACTGTGGCTGCAGAAGTCATGCTTAACACTGACCCATGGGCTTGGCTGGGATTCTGCTAGAACAGCACAAAAAAGCAAGCAAACTGCTTTCCTGCACCTTGCAGCCTGTCCTGTCTCTAATCTCCTCTTGGGGTTCTTTATAAAGGTTCTCTTAGTACTGACTAGAACAAAAAAGCTTGTAACACACAAAAAAATAAATATACACATTGGAGCCACATTAAAGAATCCTTGGCGTCACATGGATAAAGGTCAGGAAACACAAAAAGTTATGGTTCCCATAGTAATGCTAATCCAACCATACTGCACATCCTTGTGTATTTAGTGGTACACATTGAAAAGAAAAACCCTTCATCTACCAATGCTTAAAAGGTTTCTGATTTACTAAAGGCACTTGAACACCACCACCCCCCACAGCATTTATTGTTCTGAGCGGTGGATTTTCAGATCGAATTGGATTAAGCCAATCTAAGCATCTCTGTAGCTCTCCATATCTAGGGCAATAGCAAGAGCTCTCAAGCATGATTACAGACTGAACATTATTTGTCCAACCTGAATAAAGGAAAGAGATCCAGGCGTCAGAATGGGTTGAGTCACCAAATCGCAGTCGGCGCAGATTCTGCACTTGGATGCAGCAGGGAGGGGGTAAGCAGGGAAGGGAGAGAATGACTGACCAAGCCCCAGACACCCATAACCAGTAAAAGTTAATCCATTTCTGTAAACACTCATTTACTTGATACTGACAGCCTGAAATATCCTCCTGCCTAGTATCCCACCCCAAAACTCTGGAAACAGGTTGTGAGTGAACTACAGCCATGCTGACCTTCCTCCAGCACAAATCTGCGTATTCTCTGCTCTCCGGGCTCCTGAGGTCTTACCTTCATGCTTTACGTAATGGCCTGCACCACTCATCCAAGAGGGAACAGCTACAAGTGGTCCATTTGCATTTAGCAGCTCTGACTGAGCAACCAGATTTGCATCGGAAGCGAAGGACTCTTTGTGCCATAGGAAACACATTAAATCAAAAAGGGTTTGAGCACCTGTACTGGAACAGAGGATTACTCCTCTGGTTACACGTCTGGGAGAAAGGAAGGCAGAGCAGATATCCTGTACTCCTTTAAGAGGCAAAGAGGGTGAGGAAGAAGGAAGGAAGGTAGCTCTCAAGCACAGGAGCAAAGCAGGCAATGGAAGAAATGTGTATTTGTAGGGGCATCCACATGTGTCCTTTTCCACCTGCAATAAATTTAAATTATTTTCCTAGTTCCCATGATCTCAGACAGAAGGGTACAGTTCAGGACAACAGGCATCTTTGAACTTCAAAAAGCAGAGAGGTGAAGAAAGAGATGCTGCTTCTGAAGAGGTTCTCATCCCTGCTCGATACCAGGGCACCCACACAGCCCTGCTCATGGAGCAGCGTCAACACCAGAGTCCGCAGGAGGGCACAGGAACACTCAGCAGAATTCCTTCTGCCCACAGGGTTACTGGTTGCCGGTTCCTTTATTCATATCCATCAGCCCCTTGCTCTCCCTATCCCTTGGGGTGCACTCACCTTCCCTTTTGTGCTCCAGCATCAAGTCTCCATGTTTAAAAGAGGCTTTGCAACCCTCCCCACAGCTGCAAAGCCTGGCTACTCCTTTGAGCTGCACAAATTCCAGCTGACATCTAGCCACACCTGCCAAGGGTAACAAGGATTTGGTCACGCTTTATCTTATCTAAGCAATGACGACGCTTGTCTTGCTTCTTGGGCAAAGCTCAGGAGCTCTGCATCTGCCAAAGAGGGGATCTGGGCAGAGGCCAGGAGCTTCAGCCTGCAGCAATGCACCCCAGAGCAGGATGGCTCTGCTGGCCTGCCTGTCCCACCCACAAAAAACAGGTACTTAGTCCACAAACAAGAACTGTGGAGAAAATAAGGTTCAGCAGAATTTACACTTCTCATCTCACCACAACCTCAGGTGCTAGCACAGGCTTACAGCTCACCTTCCCTAAAAACAGTACAGCCACACTAGTCCTCGCCAACTGACAAACTGCTATCTTACAGCGAATCTGGACCACTTGTCCAGAGAGAAGACTTCAGTATCTGTCCTGCTGTCAACCTACAGATCACCTACAGCTCCAATTCACAGCTGAAGATGAGCTTGGTTTCCTCCTCGTCATTTTATAGAGGAAGAAGGGAAACTGAGGCAGATAAAAGCATTACTCTTACTCACAAGATGTTTTGCTGAATTAGGTGGAGAAGGATTCAGTTACTCTAGCACTGAGGGCCACCAAGTTCCTGTATTATGCGCCATATCTGCCTTCCTGCACCTCTCCACAGCTCCCACCATGCTCAGCCAAGGCTTTACAGCTAGCCTGCAATCTCCTTCTAACCCTCCTTTTCCAGAGGCTGGACTCACCTAGCTATTTCCAAACCTAGCTGGATTTTTCCCAAGAGGTTTGTCTTCCATAGCCTAAATTATCTATTTATGCATTCCACAATTTTATTTTAAACACCACACAGCTTTATTACTCCAAAGGTCTGCAGATATCCTGCTTGTTATTCATTGGAAGAACTTGAGATAGGAAGTAATAAACAGGTGGATGTTTTTTTGCCTTGATTGCACAGCTACAACAACTAGGCATTTTTCAAGCCTTCGCTGCATTGCTTTAGCCTACATCCAGCACATGTGCTAAAGGCTAATTCTTTCCAAAAAGCTGTAGGATAGGTCTCAACAGTCTTGTTCATAGTCTCATCTCCTCTTCAGAAACACAGGTTGCCTCAGCCCATGACACATCACCTGCTGTGAGCAGGGACACCTTCACATCTGCCAGGATCTTACCAACAACACAAGTTCAGGCCAGCCTCAAGCCCACACCCTGCTGGACCACCAGAGCAGATCTCTGGAGGTTCATGGCTCCCAATCACATTTTTAGAGGTCTCCTACCATCCTCCGAACAACACAAGCCTTTCCTGCAGGACTTTTCAAGTACGTGTAATCCTCAAACATCCTTCTGAACCAGGCACGCCCTTCCACATAGACAGGGCCAGTAACTGGGGCAGAAAAGCGATATGAAGTCTCCTACCAGCACAGAGATTAGAACTACAGAAGCAGAGGCAACAACTCCTCCTTCAGATGACATCTCTGCTAAATTAACTGCACTCACACACTTCACTAAACAGAAAGCAGGGATGTTACAAGCCTCCTTGCTCTCAGTCTTATTACATGACAGATTTTCTTCCAGTTATGCCAAGCAGATGAGAATACTGTACCCTTCCAAAGCATCATATCATACCCCATTTCCTCCAAAACAAACCTACGATTAAAGCCACAGTCTCTAAGAGCACAAGACAGTATTTGTTCCTGCTTTAGTGCTCTGCGACACATGGTTAAGAGAAAAACACTTGGTTAAAAAGTCCACAGGTCTTCCCAATCATGTTACCCAACCTGAACGAAGCACAGGGAAGCCCACCATGGCTCCAGACTTCATTTGCAAGTCCACAGTACCACAACCTACACACAACACAACACCCACAGCTATTTTTGGCACTGTTTTCTCCCAAAGCTCACAATGTTTGTTACTGTGCTTGAGGCACCCATGTCCTGCAGTCCAGTGAAATACTGAGATTCAAGCATTTCTTGGAAGCTTATACAGACACTTACGAAGAAATCTCTAAGACAATCAGAAATGAGCACAAGGAAGCCAATTAAGAATTAAAAAAAAAAAATGTCACTCCATGGCATTTTTTTTTTTTTTAATGTCTGGCTGATGGTTTTTAAAAGCCTAGGGCTGGCAAACCTTTTGAACATATGGCCTGAGGAGAGCACGTGGTGCTCCTTGCCACAGCAGAAGCACATGGGAATACTTAGTAGATCCACCCCAATGCTCCTTGTCCAGCTGCAGAGGTCAGGTTTGCTTAGCAAAATGAGCAATTAGGGCCATGCACAGGGAAATCCTTCTTGGCATCAGACAAGAAATTAAAGGTTCAGGACACAGGATGAGGAAAAGAGAACACTGACAGAAAATATTAAGGGAGTAATCAGAACATCCACAGCACCTCTCTTTCAAGCTGCTGGACCACAGATACCTCAAAGGATGCACAATGACAAAGGATAGAAAGCCTTAATAATTGTTGCTATTCTGCTCTTCTGGTAGGACAACGAAATGAATCATTCCAGATTCAGACAAACGAAGTAAACCAATTATTTCCACCTGAGCTTTTATACAGACAGCAAGCCAAGGCTTCTGGCAGGAACAAGATGGCTGCTCCACCCAGTGGAGGAGGGCACATTGGCTACAGCTGAAGTTTTTTATCACTGTCCTTAAACCCAGGATGAGCTTCTGCAAACAGGCAAGGAGAAGAGGGAGAATTAAGTCCCCAGAGCAGCCTTATGAAATCAAACAGATTTAGACAGTGAGTAGCTGTATTATGGGAATCAAACCTAGTTTATTGTACATAAGGATCAATATCCTCAAAGCTCTCTGACCATGAAGAACACTGTGCATGGAGCTGTGTCCATGTGACTGCTGTTACTGTCAATTGTCCTCACCCCATCAGTTTATTCTCTGAGGCTGCCTGGCAAAGTCATGAGGAACACCAGTCCCCAGCACTGTCTGCATGCTGCTAGAGATAGCCTCACGTGAAGTCCTCCTTTGCAATACCATCTTCAGATCAGTAGATAGGGTTTTGATTCATTAGACGCATTAGATTGGGGTGGGAATAGAAATTTTCCTATCTGATGGTGACAACACGGCCGAGCAGACTTTCCAGTTGGACAGTTCATACTACCCACCATAGTTTGCCACAAACAAACAAGAGAATGCTCTGGGGATGCAAGAGGTGCTCTGGAGAATGAGAACAACACTGTTTGCCCAGCAAAGTAGCCCTGGAGACATTTTATACCATCTTATGAGGGATTCTAAAATCCAATGCCTCAGACCTCACATCAGTCTCTCTGCAGCAGGGTGTCCCGGTAAAGAGAGGATTCTTCAAACCCAGCTCATTGCAGTTTCTCAGAATCTACTCTGGATCACCTGAATCAGCCAGTGAAAGGACAGTCTAAACTTATTATCTGTTGATCCAGAAAAGCTATTTCCATCACCCTCAGGAGATGTATATATATATTTTTATATAAATATATTCATCTGCATCAACCTGCTTATATGATCCTCCAAAATAAATTCAGCTCTAGAACATGAGAAGTAAGATGCAATTGCCCCTAACCTTGCATAAAGCAAAGCTAGAAATTAATGTTTTCTGAGAGCCCCTTGATGCACAATGGCCATCATCTCCATCGGAATAACCAAGAACTCAACAGGTCACAACTGAACAAGCAAGCTGTGTTTGGATTATCCTGCCTCCTCAGGATATTCCTGAGTACCGCCATCTCCCTGTATCCCAGGCTGGAGATCTCTGGCCTCTTTTCCCCTTGGCTGTTTTCAGGAAGTCCTACAGGAAGGACTTGAGGTTCAACACACAAGTTCACTGAAGTGCATCCCATGCACACAGGATGTTAAAAAGACGCTGCAGTCGTAGGAGAGGGAAAGCTCTCGTAGTTTTTCCTTCCAAAGAGAAGGAGAAGCAGCACCAACACAGCTGCCATAGGGACCTGCAGCATCTTTACTGTGTGCAGTGTCATCTGCACCTGAATCGTGCAAAGAGAGATCAGTCCCTGAACAGAGGATGCTGTAAAAAAATAAAATAAAAAAAAATAAAAAAAGAGAGAGAGTAAAAGGTCTGCAGTCAGGTCCAACACGCAAGACCAAAGTCCCGCGACCTTATATCAAAAAGCCTGGAAACTTCACAGCAAAAGGAGAAGAGAGGGCGAAAGGGGTGGCAGCCCCCCAGCCCGGGCCCAACCCGGGCAGCGCTCCCCATGCCATGACACGGCCGCGGCTACACCTCAGGAGGCGCGTGTGGTGGGGAACGCAGCTCTGCACAGGAACGTGGATGCTCCGTACCTGTCCTTCTCCGGCAAGGCACCCCCGACAGCGGGGGGCGAGGCAGGTGTGCGGCTCTGGACAGGCGAGACCCCCGCAGCTCACAGAGCCCCCCAGCCCTCCGCTGGCTCCCCCCACAGCCGCAGGGCGGTGCGCGGGAGGCCGCACAGGAGAGGGCGAAGGTGCCGCCGGGGCTCTCCCCAGGGGCGGCCGCTCCGCGACACCTCGGCAGCCGGTCCCGGCCGGGCAGAGCCGGAGCTGCCCCGCGGAGGGGACCTGTCCGAGAGGTACCGCGCCCTCAGCCCCCCCGCCCCTGCCGGTGCCGCTGCCGGCCCTGCCCGCCCCGGGAGCCCCTCACGGCGCTTACCTGGCCCGGCGAGGGGAGCGGGGGCCGGGGCAGCGGAGCCGCCGCTGGCGCCGGGGGCGGCCCCGAGCCGGAAATGAGCGGGGCCGCGGGCGGGCGGGAGCGGGAGCCGGGGCCGGTCCCGCTCCTGCCCCGTGGGATAAGCGGCAACAACCCCCACCCACCGCCCCGGCCCCAAACACCCCGAGAGACACGAAAGCCGCACACCCAGCCCTGCAAGCAGCTGCTCCTGCGGCGGAGCCGCGGGCATCGCCCAGGCAGCTTTAGGAAAGAAGGCTCAAATTCACCGAGAAGAGGTATTTGTTATTTTGGTGGCATTAGAGGTTAAAAAAAAAAAAAAAAAAAAGAAAAAGCAAGCTGTTCGCTTAACCAGCTGCATGCTATAATGTTAATTACAGTACTCGTTCCCCTCACGTGACAGCACTTAGCGAAGTCTCTTCCTAAAAGTTTACTGCTGTCAAAAGCCTGGACCAAGACGAGCCCGAGCTCTGCAGCGTCCAGCAGATAGCCCGCAGCGGCATCCCCCCGGCAGGTGTGGGGCTATTTGTCCCTGTTCCCGGGCCTCTCCCACAGCCCAAGAGCCGGTGGTTTCCACGTGCTCCAGCTGGAGATTAACCGCGGCAGACCTTGGCATCTCACCGGAAGAGGCACAATAGGCAGTGCCATCTATTTCACTCACAGGCAGACAGGGCCATAAGAGAGAGGTTCAGTTTCCTCAAGAGAGGTGCCCGTAGTGGAGAACTTTCAAATGTGTGATTAACTTTTTATTGCCCCTTTCATACGTGCCAAGCACCTGCTATTCCCACAAGACGGTGCTTAATTCCTCGTGGAAACCAGGGTTTACCCAGAAGTTCCAATAAACAGAGGCTAATAGCATCGGGGTCATTTCAGCTTGAGGAAGTCAGAACTGGGCCAAAACGCACCATTTTTTCACCTCCAGGTCAATGCCCCATTCAGCACATGCTGATACATGGTTACCTTGAGAGGAATTTGAAGGTGGAGGAGGGGGTTAGCAAAACAAACCCACATCATATAGTGCATTCAAAAAATATTTAATAAACCTTAAAGAGCAAGACAACCTACCACAGCCAGGTAAATATATTGAGAAAGTTTTTATTAGAAGATATATTTCTGCCAAAATAAATAGTTACATTTTCTTCAGCAAAACATTAGAAAATAGAAACAGGAGAGAAAAAAAAAAAAGCATCAACAATTTAATACTGAACTTTTAAAGTGACTGTGAACACTACTTAGTGACATTGCCGTGTAAATATGTGACTTGTGTATGCTATTGCTGGTCTGGTTGCTGCTCTGACATCAGTAATTTCCACAGGATCTCCACGTCTATTGTGTGCTTAAGGGTCTTCTGAAACTCAGTGGCAGCAGTGGAGTCCCAGGACACATTTAGCTCAAACAGCTGCTTTAGATGCTGTTTTCAAGAGCAAGAGAAAACCCCAGAAGAAAGAGGTATTTATTTCAAGGTTACATTTGCAAGTCTGTTTGGAACTAGAGGTTTCCTCCCCACCCTGTGGAGGAGGCTGATGTGGATCCACAGAGTGAGATAGATGCAGTTGGAGGCTGTCCCAGTAGAGCTGCCCACAGCATGGAAATGGAGCAACGTCCTACCAGGAGGCAAGGGGAAGGAGGGAGAAGAGAGGGGAGCAAATACTGCTGCACTCAAAGGCAGATACTGCAGGGGCACGGAGGGCAGGCAGGCCAGAGCCCACTGTAAAGGCACAAGGTGTGTTTGGCACAAACATGCTGGCTGACATGGCAGCCAGGTGAGGTGGTCCATTCTCTCTTTGATTTAAGGGAAAGACAGAAACAAAGTTCGAGAAAACTGTTGGGAAGGCCCTCTGACTTTGGCAATGCACAGCCCTGCCAGCTACCACATCTAGCACGTTCAGCAGAAATGGACCCTGAAGGGGAAAACACACACAGTTTGAGGTGTTTCTCCCAAACCACTTTGGCAAAAGTGAGAGCTCTTCTCTCAAAGGAAGTAGTGAACTACTAGATTAATTTTTAAAAATGAACAAAACCACTGGGCAATATACAAGTACTGGGAACACCCCAGTGCTGTCAGACAGCAGATTCTCTTTTATTCTCTGGTCTGAGTGTTGCAGGTACACAGCTCTCCAAGAAGCCAGGAGAAAACAATTCCTAGTGCTATACATGGTGGTCAGTATTTTCTCCTATCCCTTGAAAATCATCTTGTTAGCAGTATCAGCAGTAGGGGAGGCAGCAACCCAAACCCAACATCCTACACACTAATTTTGGGTTAAAGAGCATGCCATAGGTATGGACTGTTGCACACAAAACAACTCTACAGTGTTGTGCAGGTTAAAGATGGTTAGACGCACAAGAAGTTCACCATTAGTCTCGTTAAAAGCAGCAAGTAATAACACAGGAAGGAGATAAAAAAAGTGGATTCCTGGATGCACAGACCCTTTATGTGAAACAGTGGAAACAGCAAGGGTTGGGACTCCTGCAGGAGCCCAGTGAATGCTATAAGGATAACTGGACATGGACTGCACGAACTTTTGGTCCAGGAACCTGACCTCTCTCCCACCATATACTGGAGAGCAGATAGGCCCTGGCAACCCCCTGATGGGCTGCCCAGACACACATTTTGCTGAAGAAGGGACAGATTGCTACAGATGACCTTGTTCCTGTGAACTTGGCAAGTGTAGGTTAATCAGCAACCGTCTGCCAGAAGACAACTTTGCATGCCATGAGGTACACATAGAACAAAGTTTTGAAGAATTTCAGTTAGCATTATCACCATAAACACCTCCATATCCAATCCAGACTCTGCCACAAGGTTTCCAGAGATTTCAAAAAGAGTGAGGTCTCATCTAGACAAAGTAATACTGCATAACAGAAAGCTATTTCTTCAAAAGCTGCTACAAGCCTTTTTCTGTATCAGTGGACAAGGTGATCTTTCCTACTTCCTTCATCCTTTATTATCTGTCATGAATGAGCAGCAAGAATTTCAAGCAAATGGGTGAAACTTCTCAAAAGAAAGACGAGGGTAGTTTGAGGTATTTTTTACAGGCCTGCAGTTCCTTTATCAGAGCTCAAATCTATAAAGCAAACAAGCTATTGTATGACAGTCATTATATCACTTGGGCAATAAAAACAGGCAAAGAAAGGGTTAATACAGAGTGGTGCTTTCCCAGTATCAGTTCACGTTCACACCCTGCAAATTAACTTAGGAAAAACAGGAATTTCCTCGTGAAAGTTAGATCTTTATATTTAAAGCCAGGCTTTGGTTCGTGGTTACAGTTAAAAGTGTACAAAACTTTCTCTTTCAGAAGTTACTATCATAAACTAAACTACAGATGAGGGGAAACACAGAACAAAACTCAGGCCTTTTTAGTCTCTTGAAATACATGAACCAGAACCTGCAAACCTTCTGGGTCAAAGCACTGGAAGAAGTGGCATCAGCCCAGTCAGCACAGACCAGTCGGTTCTGATGCAAAAGGCAAACAGAGGAAATCCAGGGGATAAGGGTGCCAAGCTGCAACTTCTTAGCACGCTCTGTTGCCAAGAGTATTTTGTTTCATAGTTTAGTGGTTTACATAATCACTCAGTGGTTTTACCAGTCCAGGAAGAAGGGATAAAAAAAATAGTTGCATCATTTTCTCCACCCATATATTAACACAAAAAAGGCAGAGTCAAAAGGGCAGCAGCTTATAAACACGAGATTTTCCTTATGCAGCTTTGTTCCTCTCAGATGTTTTCCTTCCAGATAAAATGCCTTAATTTCTTGCCACTAAATATCCATATGTTCTTGCCAGTTGCTCTGTATGCATTAGGGACAAGAGATATGCCTCTGGCAAACTAAGCAGCTGTGCATGTGCCATTCCCCCAAAGGCAGTCCAAAACAGTGGAAGAAAAGGAATCCCACACCAAACCACAAAATGAACACCTTTTCTCAACTCCAATTTTCATCACATTCATCCTGCTCCCACTAAGTGACAGTAGCTTGTTACTGGTTCACTTCCATTAGTTACCTACATCTAGAAGTAAGTTTTTTCTGCAGGCTTTAGACCATCACAAGATTGACTTGTTTTGTAATCTAATATTCCTATTCTGATTTCAGAATCCTTCATTTTTTTCCTCTTCCTGTGGCAACTTCCCTGTTCCCTAACTGACTTAACTATGCAAAGCTTAAGACTAAATCTGACTGCATTAAGTGCAGGCCCACTTTATAGGCTATGCAGGCCCTTGTGTTACATAGGTAGGTTACATCCAGAAAGGGCAGAGGGGTAAGTCACAAGTTCATACTTGCACTGCCATCTCCTGGGCAGCACCACAGCTGCCCACTCCATTGCCTCCCAGCTTGGAACGGCCACTACGGAAAAGTCCTGATGTTTATCAGAATCTCCACGAACACCAAACCCATGCCCAGTGCATAACTGTGCTGGTCAGAAACAGCACCCACCACCTCACCCACACTGCTCATGCAGACATGATCGAGCAGATTTGCTACTTTCTCCAGCTGTTAGTAGAGCTTCTGGTGTTATTTTCCCTTTCTAAATCTAAGGTGCAAAACAGAGTCTATTATAAATCACTATTCCAGGTATAGGCTATGTAATCAGCTTCAGATACCCTGTCCTGCTCCCCAGCAAAGACAGCATATGTTTGCTTTGGCCAGTTGCACACTGTTTCTGCTTGGAGAGGTAGAAGACGCCTCATGTAGCTGGACAAGCTGCAGAAAGAGATACCAGGAGCTGGGTTTGCGTCGTAGTGTGAAGACTTTAGGCTCAAATACATGCAATCCCTGCAGGAAGCCATGTCTCACCCTGTGAAGAACAGGAAAATTCATACTTCTACACAGCAAGTCACAACCAGACCACCGCTGAGAAGGCAGTGCCTTACAAGGCACAGTCCTGCCCTGCTACAGACCCACTAGCACTGGTCTTTTAAGGGGCAAGACAAGGAGTTGCCAGTTCCAAGTGGCCTGTATGTACATCAACAGTCCTGTCACTTCACTTCTGTGCCCCTGCTATTGCCAGCTGCAGAGCTGTACCTGTGAGCCACAACACAAGATGAGCAAGCTGTGAGGCTGGTGTAGCTACAAGCCTAAATCCTTCTCACTCCAAAGCCTCAACAACCAAACTTTTTGAGCAAAAGACAGATAGAAGCCTCAGTTTGGCAGGAGATCCATTCTGTATCACCCACTTGGAATCTCCCTCAGTTGTACAGCCCCTTAAGGAGCAAAGCCCGACCAAACCCTATCGGAGGCAGCCACTTCCCCAGCACTTGCTATGATACTCCACCACAAGCCTCTCAAAAATAACATGCCGTGCACAATCTCACCTTCCTACAAGCACTTTACATTGCTTCAGCTGCTAAGCTAATCCTGAGATAGTCAGGTTAAGCTTTTCCAGGGCAAACCCACACTAACTCCATTCACACTGACAGGAATGGAGCCTCAAATTTAACATGTTTCCCTGGGGAAAAAAAAAAAAAAATCTGTCAATTACTTCTTTAAATAAGCTCAATGACTTACTTAACACTCAGAGTTCAAGTTACAGCAGTTCCTTAAGTACAAAAATCAAAAAGGGAGAGACCATTACAACATGAATCATGGAAAATATGTAACTTTTCTACACTTTTCCAGTTCCAGTGCAGTCTGCAGCAGGGCCAGCTCTGGCTTCCAGTGTGGATGCAGTTAGGAGAGAGAGAGAAGGACATGGTTTCAGCAAAGAAGAAACTCAAGAGGAGATTTGGAAGCCATGAGAAAAGCTGGTTTGGCAAGAGGCTACTTCATCTTTCAGTAGCACAAAGAGCTAAGGGATACCAGATGATTTAAGGAAAAGAACCAAGATATGCTCTGAAAAACAAAGGTAGCTAAAAAGCTGTATGAACATGAGAGCGTCATCTATGTCCTGATTATTTTGCAGTAAAAAGCCAACGGCAATTCAAAGTGCACTATTTGGGAGAGCCCAGCTGGGTCAGCATCAGCCTGGCCACAGGCAACGGCCAGGCCTCAACGCAAGTCTAGAGCAAGGTATCAGCTTGCGTGTGCCTTTGAACACAGAGATCCCTTGCCTGGCCCAGCGGGCAACAAATGGCTACAGTCAATTCCACCAGTCTCTATCCTGGGGAAGTCCCCTTTGCAGCATATTCTGAAGCACAGGGCAGCCTGCTGCTGAGGGATGAGACCGGTCCCACCCCGTGTCTGCTCCCCTTCCCACCCACCCTCATCCCCTCACGGCAGCAGGATCAGAAGAGTTGCAGGCACTCTTTTGCACAGTCTAGAGGTGGAAGCTTGATCTGAAACCCTTCCCGAGGGAAGAGCGAGGCCTGCATGTCCACGTTGATGCAGAGTAAGCCCAGCATGAGCTGGCGCTGGTATTCCTCCCACTTCATCATGACATCAGACACAGAACGAGTGCTCCTCATCCACACGGGCAGTGCTTCACCACAAGGTGGAGAGGAAGGAATTGGCAGGCTCTGGGGCCCTCCAAGCTCAAGGTGATAGTAAAGCCTGAAAGACAAATACATGCAAAGAATCAGTACATGGGAAGGACTGAACAGGTACCAGACCAGAGCTCCAGCCTACTTCATACTACCACTGACTGCACGACTGTAGTTTGTGTGTGTGTGCCTGTTTTCCTCCTCGCAATCTCAGTTATTCAGCTCTCATGGATAAGAATCACACCTTGTACTAGGATCCAAATCACAGCCAGGACTCTCTGCCTACAACTGTGATCTCTTCCTACCTTCATTCACACAGTCTTGCCACAGCCTCAAGCCATGGGCTATTCCAGGGTGTTCATTTCATAAGCACAGGAACACACACAGACCCAAAGCACTGTCTTGTTTCGAAACTGTTGTTTCCTGGCCATCACAGTGTCTCCCCACCCTAAACCAGGCTGAGATCTTGAGGCAGAAGAGGTAATTTGAACACAAATGACTTCTTGGAAGGGACTTTTAGAGGACCCTGGGCCAGAAAATACCACAAAGACAAGCACTTCTGTCTTCTATAGAAAGCATGCAATAAACTAGAACACTGTTTTAATCAGACTTACATCTTCTGCCCTATTGGTAAAGTGACAGCTTCATTACAGCATCTGCTCTGTAATGGGAAGAAGGAAGGAGACCTTGTGCTGAGTCCATCGGAAGCCAAGAGACCGTGGACCAGATTTACATTTAGGCTGGGCAGTAAATCCTTCTGGTCAATTTGTGCCTTACTTGCTCTGCTCCAGAGGATTAGAACCTCTAGAATTCAAAGGTGAAAGGAAGACTCATCCAGAACAGTGCTGTGAAGGAAAGCAGCCATACCTGGCTGAAAGACGGCTGCCCAATTTCTTCTTGGCTTTCTTCACAAAGTAGTTGCAGATCTCTATCATCTGCTCTCTCATCCATCTAATATCCTCAGGAATATCTGGGAGCCATTCCAGCAGTCTGTAAAGAGACCGGAGACAACCATTAGCTGGGCCACATACAGGAACAGGATGAAAAGGATGCCAGTTTTGCCTCTTCTCAATTATTTTTAGTGACAAATGTGTTGAGGCATTTACACTACCATTCACAAAATGAAGGGGGAGAAGCTGTGAAAGTTGACATTCTTCACATTTTCTGTCTGCACTTTCCATATTTTTTCATCCAGTTTCAGATTTGGAAAGTGTTTAGCCCTTTTATCTGTAAGGAGACAGTTTGTGCAACTCTTCATAGGATATTTTATACTAAGAACAAGCCTGACAGAGGTGTCTTCCCAGCTGTGTAAGTACAGAGTTGGAAATGGTTGGGACTACTCTACCCCTCACTCTAAATAACCTCTTATGCAGTTCCTAATTTCATTCCTGCACTCCCAGATCAGAAATCTCTCTCAAGGTTCAAAAATTTACCACTATTTTCTAAGGCAAGTTCCAGCACAGTCATCTTCCTTTGAGCTGAAAGTATTGGCTGTAACTAAATGATGCAGGAAGATAGGAAAAGTTTTGAGTTCTTGGTTTTTCTCTGTGGTTTGGTTTTTGGAGGGGTGGTCTTTTTTTCCCCCTATGTCTGGTAGTTTTTGGGAACTCCTTCCCCAGGAACTCTGGCACTGCAGAATTAGAGGATCCTACTCTTTGTCCATTCATGCTCCACCAGCTACACCCAACACTTCTCTGCACTGAGAAGAGCCCTGCTGAGGGACCAGCTGAAGGTTTACCTGACAGTGAAGGAAACTGCAGACTCCAGGGGCAGCATATAGGGCACCATCATCGCCGTGGCCACGCGTATAGGCAGCATGTTGGTGAGGCCAGTCAGGAAACTTCTTCTTTCCGCACAAGCCTCCAGAAGAGCTGAAGACAGAAGAAAACATGGCTGAATCCCTCCAGTAGGTCTATCTCCTTCCTTGTCATACTCCAGAAGTTACCCAGCCTGAGGTCTCCCCTCTCCACCTTCCACATCTTAAGGAGGTATTGCTCAGGTTAGTGATTCCCTGAGCACAGCTGAGAACAACAGCTTTCAGCTCTATCAGACTCCAGAGGAGCAAGCAACAGGATTCCCTCTTCTCCTTACCATGCAGAACACTATCAAAGGAGTCAACCTCTCCCAATCCAGCCCTAACAGCGCAAGTTACAACTCTATCTAAGAGACCAACCCCCACACACTATCTAACCATCAGCAGGTGCTGGTCCAGTCCCTGGGTATGGCCAAGCCCAGCCATAAGCAATAACCACACATTCCAGTGATCCTCTGAAGCAGACCAGGCAGAACAGGAACCTATGATCTCTTCCTTTGAATTATACCTTGATTCAGTCTGGGAGGCAGGTGCTCAAAGATGTGCTCTTCAACAACAGCAAGGGCAGTATTGTCCTCTAGTTGGTCCTCAGCTTCTGTTTCTTCCTCTTTCTTCTCTCCTGGGGGAGCTTCTATGGCCAGGAGAGGACGGGCAGGACTTGGACGATGAAGGAGACCTGAGAAGAGAAGTCATACTTTAAGAAGGATTCAAACCAGCTGTCCTGCCTTGCTTGGCCTTTAGAGTATTAGTCCTCACTTCACCCCAACTCCCCTGAGGCTGAGGCCATACCCAGCCTCTTAAGCTTCCATCTGTTGTAATGCTTACCACAAAGAGCTAGAAACCTTGCTGTTATAATTCTCTCCCCACCAGAAATTCTCACATTTCCCCTTTATGTTCTGCAGAGTGCTTTTTGGCAGAGTTTTGTTGCTCAAATCTGCCAGTCACTAATCTTACAGGCAAGATTTCCCTCCTGTGGCGCAATCCACACACACAGCTGTATGACTGTTGTTATCCCCAGTTACTCCCGTTCAAATACCAGAGCAGAAAGTGCCTGATCCACTGTCTATGGACACGAGGTGGCAGCAAGCACACACCCACCGCTACAGCAGCTGGAGGCAAGAGCCCAGGGCTGGCACATGGCAGTAGTGACATAGCAGCACTTCATCAGGGCTGCTGAGGGCAGCATTACACACAGACCAGCCGCATGTGGAAAGGAGCAGGGTATCGCAGGAGGTCCAAATGGCACTGGTTGGTGCCCAACAACTGTGCTGGCAAATGCAAAGGTGACCACTCCACCTCTGCTTCCTGAAGAGCTGAAACAGCCTCATTCATGGAAATTCCACATCCCAGTATCTGAAGCACAGTTCAGTTCTGCACTTCCACCTTTCATATGTGCAGTTGACTACCCCCAAAGCCAAGGCACCAAGCCTGGCACAGAACAGGTGAGTCAGCCCACCCTACAACACCCAGTGCCTTACCATTCTTCTTCAGGAAGTGCAGTGCATCCTGATAGCCCTGCTTGCACATATCCCGCAGCACCTGTGGGCAGAGGAAGGGAAGAGTAAATCATTTGGAAACTGGCTGAGCAGAGAAAACAGCCAGCTCAGTGCTGGCTTTAGAGGAATTCTCCTGATTCCTGAGCTATCCCAAGAACAAGTCTCATTCTTGCCAGCTCTTCCCAGGCTTTGAACAGGACTGGGAGGTATAACACTGGATATGGGAATCACAAGATAACTTAGATTGGAAGGGACACCTGGAATCCTAACTAAGTGTGGGCTTAAGAGTTGCAGCTACCTCATTTCCCCACCTAGAGCTGATGCTGCTGTGGGCAGCCTTCAGCCAGTCACTCTGACAAGCAGCCCAGAATACCTGCAGATGCCACTGTGTTTGCAGATAAAGCCAGCTAAGACTAGAGAGGGGGTGGGAACAGACTTGCTCAAGTAATTCAGCGCATGAATGCATGCTTATTATGCCCCAGTATCAGGGTTCTCTGGCATTTACATTTCCTCAGAAGCATGCAAAGCTGTTTGCAGTGCCACCTGCTCCACTCGCACTTTTTAGGAGAAAGGCACTCGCTTCAGGCTGGCAGCTCCATCCTGACCTTAAACATCCTCAAGTGCACACTGGTTCTGATGGCTGATACATCTTTGTCTAAAGGGAGCCTGATTTCTTGCCAGCTCTACTCTAAAGAGAGCAAATGGGTGTAACTTCCCAAGCAACTGCTACCTCCTAAATTCCAGATGTTCTAATAGCAAAAGCAAATCAATTCACCTATATGACCTTGGCAAGGTTTGCCAAGTCACTGGGTTGATAATGTCAAGATAAAAAACTAGACAAACAGAAGATAAAAAAATAACAGTGTCTGCAATCTTCTTCTGCTACAGTGCACAGCCAGTCCCCACATACTGTCCCCCAAGTTCTGGTGTATCATCCAGGTAACTCACCTGTGGCTCTGGAGGAAACAAGGCCTTTGAGAGGCGGTAGAGGTTGCGAAGGTTGAACTGAATGCTTGTATTGGTGACTCTCAGCTCATGCATGTTTGTGGAACTGTCCCGTGGACAGATATCACTCTCTCCCGAGAATGGAGACACTGTGATTGTGTTCTTCAGCTCGTATTGTGGCAAATTGTCAGAAATCCCTCCATCAACGTATCTCTGAAATCAAGACAAATGCAGCAATCTTCATTCTCCTAACTGGTCAAACAGTTTTTTAACTGTGCCCCTCTTCCTATTCGTGCCAACAACTTGGGAACAGTATAGAGTACATCCATAGAGTCAAAATGAGTGATAGCATAGCTATGTTGCCTATAATCTCCTTTTGCTATGTGCTCTTCTTCCTATGGTTAACTGTGTTGGTCGCAAGTATTAATAAGAAAAGCATATTCACTTGTGTGACTGCTGACTTACATCTCCTGACTGCTGTCCAATTAATAATACACACCAACAACCACCTGAAGTGCAAATTAGCACTGATCTAAGCTGTCACACTGTGACATTGTGCCATTCTTCACTTGTGTTTAAAGCACATAAGCTCAGACTCAAGTCCCCACTGGCAGAAGGCTTGTTACCTAAGAGTGAAAACAACGGATTTGTTGCTAGCAGGCTTACCAAGCAGCAATCCCAACACATGCATACACATTGGGAATCAACTTGCTGTGGTGTGATAACAGAGCACATGGGACTTGGGTTTTGCTCTTAACAGGCACCCTCTTATCAGAGAATGTTCTGTACTTATATGCCATAAACACATTTGTGTTACCCTTGCAGGAAGGGCAACCCCAGTAGCACGTTCTCAAAATATTCATTGTAAGCTATAATTCCACAAGAAGCTGAGCAAGACAATCCCTATCACAGGACTTTGGCAGAGTAAGCATTATGCAAAACCTAAAAGCAAAGAGATGTTGGTCAAGCCAAAAGAGCAGGAAGTTTTGAGACCTTTGCACAGCAACAACTCCAGCTCTTGCAAACCTCAATTACAGAAGAGTCCTGTCAGTTTTGTATCACAGTTGATCCTGCAATTTACTGCCTGGATTCCTTCCCTTTGCAGGGGTTCAAACAAATCATTATACAGGGGTTACAGAGTCCCATAGGTGGGAGCTGTAACATCTTTCAGCTCTCTGATGGGTGATGAGCTGAGCTAGTATGTTTAAACTCAGGCAGAGCATGGAAATGCTGACAGAGAGGACATGCTCCATTCTGCATCCCACTTCCTGTTCTCAGGCAGAGTGACCATCAACAGCCTTCTGCTGCACAATGCCTAAAAAACACCAGATGTGTTGCCTGGAGGATGCTTTGCAATTTGTTCTCTCTTGCTCTGGATGGAAGACAACACAGAGAACTCTCCAAGCAGCTAATCTGAGCCTGGGGAGCAGTTTGCAGGCTCTTAGGCTGAAAGCAATCAAATTCGGCTATAGGAATCCACCTGGATTTGGACAGTGAAGAATGTGGAAGGGCAGGCTAGATTAAACTCAAGGATGAGTACACCCTCTCAGAAACCATAACATTTAGCTTGCTTACAGGATGCTTTCCAAACAACAGAGGTGCCAACAATTAGTTGAACCCTCTCCTCCTTCTCAAGTGGCCATCAGCGTTCCCTAAGCCAAAAGCAACCACAGCCAACTGTCATTGTCATCCTTTCCCCAAAGCTGCTCCACTAAAAGCCAGACTAGGTACAGCTAGAGCTGGAGACATCTGGCTGACTCTCTCTGCAAGGGTGAGATCATGACAGGCTGAGTGGGAAGAGGACAGAGCAAAGCAGGCAGCATCCCACTTTCTTTAAAGAAAAAGGAGGTGTTTGGGCCACTTGGACAACACTAGTTTTGCGGTAAGGATGCAGAAAGACACGTTTCCCTGAGGGTGGCAGCATGAGTGCACAGATGCCATTAGAAAAAAGGCTCAACTACAGTAACACCAACAGGCAAAGCCTTCTCACTCCACAGAAACCCAGGAGTACTCCTGTACACCCTACTCTTTGGTCCACCCACTTCCGAAGCAATGCTGATTACCATTCCTTAGTAAAGCTCAGCTGCCACTTCTGTGGATTTGCCTGAATCTCCAGCAACCCAAGCCTAACCACTCTCCAGTCTCCCGCAAAACCCTGAACAGCACAGAGGCAAGACTGGAACCACCAACTGCTTGCAGGCATGAGCAGCAGTTTCAGGGGATGGTTTGTAGACTGGGGTGCCCACTTCCATTTCCTTACTGTGTCCTCCTGTGCACAGGGCCCCCTCACTCACATGATCTGACAATCAGCTCTGTGACCCTTGTTAGGGGTTCTCACCCACGTGCTGCAGACAGTTCACAGCTACAGCACGTGTTGACATGGGTGGATCACTGACCCTTCTGCTCCTCAGTATTTAATTTTTTTTCCTCCCCCACCCATCTCCATCATCCACTCCATGGGACTACCAGACCTCAGAGAAGCAAACACTGGAAAAAAATTAGGAGGAAGGCAGAATATGGATTTTGTACCTTGCACACAATCCCATCACCTTGCAAACTGGTCCTCATGCCAGGCCTGTCAGTTTATCCTGTGGCAAATACAGTCACCACAGGCAAGCTAGGAACCATGCAGTCCTGTTTCAAAACCATTTCCCAAGCTCATACCCAACCCAATTTAACCTTTTCCCTTGACAGCAACCCCCTCCAGAGTCATGCTTTTCTGGGGAAGAGGTAGGAATTAATTTCTTCATCTCATATTCCCCTCCCTACCTTTCCCCATGAGAAGTCATCCCTCAGTGTGCCAGGGCAGCTGCACATTCCAGAAACCCCGATGCTGCACACAGTTTTGGAATCCTGAATTTTTGGCTGATGCATACTGACCTCAATTAGCCTCAAAGAGGTATAAGGCAAGAGCCACTGCTATGCTCCCACCAGCTATGGGGGAAACGCCCTGGCTGCAGTTACTGAGCAAATACCAAACCATTACTGATTCTGTTGCTTCTCTGAAGGGCTGGACATTGGACATCTCTTCCAGGTCATTTCCCTGCCCAGCATGTTTACACAAGGCAAAAACAGCCAAGTTGCATATTATGCCAGGACAAAACAGACCTCACTCTTAGGACACGGGTAGCAGTGGAAAGCAGATTTGGTGCTGTGCTCTGACAGAGGCATTTTGGTCAGGCCACTTTTAGGAAACGAGGGCATGCATACTTTAGCAGCAATTCTCCCTCTCCTTTTGACTATTTAGTTTGCAAAAACCCCTGCCTTTTAACCTGTGCATTAACCTACGTAGCACAAGGGAGTGCAAGCTCAGCCAAGGCCCTTAAAGCCCTTTCTGTAATATTCAGAAATGCTCCAGCTCTGCACAGCTTTCAAAACTTTTCATTTCTAACATGCAAACACAGTGGGAGAAGATGCTCTTGGACAGCACTGGACAGGACTTAAAGAAAGCTCTGGCAGACAGCAGAACATTATTGTCAGAGAAAGGACAGGAAGAACTCCATGGAAAAGAGGGCTGGTATCCACATCACTAGTTAAAACCCCACAGAAAGTGTCAGGCACATGTTAGAGGGACCACACACATGACTTCTATCCAAGACCCAAGTTCTTTCCACATGCAGATGGTTGGAGCCTCAGGGATGGAGAACATTGTGCCATGCAGCCATGAGAACCATCTGCTAAGCCAGCCAGCCCTCCCCCAGACTGCTATATATTACTATCATGTTAAATCCACTTATAGCCAACTGTGGGCAGCAGTGGAAAGAAACTTCCACTGTTGTAAACTGTTTATTTGGGAAGTTCTTATGTCTCTTCAGGCTAAATGCTGCCAGCACACAAGCAATAAGACTCCCAAAACTGAGTTTCAGCATTTCTGCCTTCTTATTCATTAGTACGTAACTTTATGAAGGACCATCTTAAGAGTCTTACTTACCACTCCACGCAAGGTTGGAGGTATCAGCCCACAGTAGACAGGGATAAAGGTGCTGCAGACACAGGCCTGAGGGAGAAAGATCCAGAATTTAAGAATCACAAAGCCCACTGAAACTACTATTCTTTTCAGAACATCACACATGCTGACAATTATACCCCAGTATTAAGGACATTTGGGGATCAAGGCATTTCTGCCTAGCCCTCTGCAGTAAGTTTTCATTCACCTGGATCAGTTCCTCCTTGGAATTGAAGTCTGAAAGAATCACATTTTCTCCATCAGAAACTCGTGTCAGGGAAATACCCAAACGTCCTGCTGCAACCTCATGCCCATTCTCTGGCACAGTCTTGGACAGACAGATCCGAATGGTCTTCACCAAGTTGAAAGAGGGGTGGAGTGGGCCCAGGAACCTCTTCCGGGCTTCTTTCGACACTCGAATAATGCTGGCACCAGCCTCACCTGCAATGAGAGGAAGACAAATGCACCATGAAATGCTGGCAAAACAGTCTTCTCCTTTACAAAACCAGGCATGGAAAATCCTCATTCCCAACTTTACTCAGAGGTTCCTCCCCACTGGCTGATATATAACTCAAAACAAGAGGCTGTTACAGGTGATGTTACAGAGTTATGGAAATTTGCTGTTTTAACCATCACGTTCCCCCATCACGAATAGCTACCTTCAGTCATGTATGTTTTACAAAGTCAGGGAAGATGATGAGCATCTGGCTAAGGCCCCACACTTTTTCTTCGATCCTGTTTCACTGGCCAGGGTAGGGCTGGTGAAAACAGACTTAGAAGGGAAACAAGACATACTTTAATAGCTTTGAGCTTATGGCTAAATCCACTAAAACCTTTCTAGTAATCATCTTTTTCCTGATGGGGGAAAAAAGAAAGTCAAAGCTAAGCAAAAGTGCCAGTAAACAGGAATGTTGGTGCTTTCCAGCTAAGTGATCCCAATTCTGCTGAGAATGTGAGCCCCATCTCAGGTGAGATGAACTAAAGCTCCATTAATGATTTTAGGGACTCAGTGACTTACTGCGTCCAATTCCACAACACTAAAACAGGTCCTGATGGGAAGCAGGACTCACGAAGGCACGATGGCTTTACCCTGTCACACAGGGACAAACGCAGCACAAAAGGGAAGGCATCTGCTAAGCCCATTATCTCACAGTCACTAGGAGCCCCATCTGGCAAGCACATCAGAGCTCTCCAGTGGGAAAGAAGGGATGGTAGGAAACAAAAATATCAACCTAAGCCAAACCCTCGCTGTGCAGCATGTTGCCCTTTGCACACACTAACTGCTGCTACCAAACACATCTCCTAGTCATGGTGAGATAGAACAGTCCCTCTAAGTACCAGCTAATCACCGCACTTGCACACTCACAGCAGTGTCAGGAATATACTCCTGAGAAGAATTAAAAAAACAAAAACAAACAAACAAACAAAAAAAAAAACCAAGAGAAATGAGAGATGCTTTCATAAATGAAGATTTCTCTCCAATGAAACTGAAGGTCAGTTCCTGGAGAAAGATGAAAGACTATCATTTCAAGCCAACTGCAAGTCCCTCCATTTTGCTCTCCTACCCACCCAGTCTTTCAATTGCAGAAAGGAGGCAACAGACTGAAAGAATTCAAGTTAGACCCAGGTTAATAAATACAATAAGATAAGAACAACACCCTCAATGCTATGTTGACACATCCCGCTCTTTTGCAATACACGTGTGCCAGCAGCATGTTTTCCATCGATGCAGCCTGGGAACGTGATTCTGTGCTTAGGAAACCCATCAACACCAGTAGCTAAGGCACGCAGAGAACTGGACCTTTGACCACGACCAGAGACTCTGAGGTCAGGATTTTTAGGCACTGTGAGGTAGCAACTTAGCAGAAAAGCCAAAGTTCCCCCCTCTGAAGCAATATTTAGCACTGTAATCCCAGTCTTCAGTCCTAGAGCAATGTTTAGCAGTCTAATTCTGATCTTACTTATCAATTAGCAGTAAGCCATTGAGCTCAGCCTGTTCCAGATAGTAGCCACATGGTTCAACATCCTTCCCAACATGAAGTCAGCCTTGCAAGAAATTATACTTTATAAGCACCATGACATTAGCACTCATAATGCTCCCTAAGACACCTTTCACATCAGACAAGGGGAGGAAAGACACACAAAGAAATTGCGAAAGAACCAAAAACCGAACAAATCCCAGCCCAGCACCTTGGGCACATGACCCCAGGAAACTCCTCTGCACTGAGTGCATTGCAGAGAATTGCTGGCTTAGCTGAAAAAATCAGTGGGAGGGTGAGTATTGAGCATGCAGCTGAGGGGAGACACCCTACGTGCAGAGGCCACGCTTGGTGGGGGGCACGTCACCCAAGGGATGGTGCTTAGAGAAGGATCCTTTCAGGCTTGGCATTTCAATGTGCAGAAAGACTTGAAAACAACTGCAATTAAATTGAGCTTATGACTGTTGGAGCAAAAATGTGAGCTGCAAGTTTTTATTTAAGGAAAACAAAAGAGGAAAGGCCCAACTACGCCAGGAAAAAGACTGTCTCGGCATTGGAGGGGAGGCTTCAGTTGTAGCTGCCTGCTCTATCATCACTTCACACCCAAGAGAACAAAGTAAGAATTACTGCTAATTAGCAATTTCATTCTTTGAATACTTTCTGGGTGTCTGTTGTTTTGGGTTTCTTCTATACACATGTGCATACATGCATACCCACAGGAGCTTTGAGGTATTTCTGTTTAAGGACATCTGTAATTCTGTTGAACTTCCTGGCTCACTTGCACCCAAGCAGTGTGGAATGGTTCTGTGGGAAGAGATTGGCACAGGGTAACCTGCAGCACCACCAGCTTTCCTGGAAATAAAGATAGCTGAGGGTTCAGCCAAAGAAGATGAGTTTACATAGCCAGATCCATGACAGATGACAAGCCCTCTTGGAAATACATTTGGGAGGAGACAGGAGAGGTGCCAGTGTTTTGATCCTGTTACTACCAGAAGTACTATTCCAGGAAAACCAGCTCAAATTCTGCTTGCAGCCTGCTGGAGGAAGCAGCTGAATGAGAAGTGGTCAAGAGAAACAATTCCTACAGGGGTCAGCCATCAAAGTTGTCAATTATTACTAGGACTAGTTCAGTCTCAATACAGTCCACAGAAAAATTTCCCATGGTTTTTGATGGATCTGGTGATTCAGGACAAAGGGAAAAAAATAAACTTATATTTCCTTATTGAGGTACATACCAAGGGTCAGAGGCAATCCCTAATAGTTGTCAGTGCTAGCTGAGAAAATACTTCATTCTTCTCACACCAACTAATTAATTCAATACTTCTCCCTATACAGATTTACTACGGCAATATTCCTCAAAAATTTGGATACATGTAGTATTTCATTTTCACTAGAAAAAACATAACCCTCTTCGTCCTTGCTCCCATCACTGCCCCAGTGGGGGTGTCTGTATGTGAACACAAGTATTGCAGGGCCACTGTCCTTATCTGAATTTCAGTTATGATGACGCAAAGGAGCATCACACAGTTGTGTCCTGAAACACCCCAACATGTCCCTTGCCAGGCAAGGGAAGCCAGCAGCTCCCCCTCTGCTGGTGATCTGCGATCCTGTGATCTGCAGTGGCTACAAGGGGCAAGATACTGTCACCCATGGGAAAACTCTGAAGGCAGCTGCTAGTTCACATTTCATTTTCAAGCTATGTCAAGCCAGCTTCACATCAGCTTCTTGACATAGCAAGATTGCTCCCTCAAAGAACTGTTACTTTGCCTCCAGAACAGAAGATCTGAAGATCAATCACCTAAAATTGATGTTTGCCAGGCAGTGGGGAAGAGCCTTAACTGCACCTAAAAGCTCTGGGATAAAACAGAAAGGATACTTCAAACCTGTGCAGCATGTAAGGATGAGGACCACTGCAAACCTTGAGCACCACATGGCAGGAGAGGAGACAAGTGGGGAAGAAAGGCCTCTTCAGACCCACTTCTTCAGCAGCAAGCTTTTGCTCTAGGGGCACCATGATGGTCTGCTGTTGACATTAGATCACACTGACATCCACTTGCCAGACAGCAAAATGACAGATGACCCACAAAGTATTTCAAGTGGAAAAAAAAAGCCAAAGACATAGACAAAAATAGGAGCAGAAAAACAGGCTGAAGAGAGAGAGGGGCACTCTGGATATTCTACCCAGCAGCTCAACCATAACACTGCAATTCCCTGTAGGAGAGCTCCAGCTCAGCACAAAGATCACCCTCTGCACCAGGGACATTCCCACTCCCTGGCTGCAGCTGCAAACAGGACTTAAAGGAAAGGCTCTCCAACAGGGATGGAGAGCAAAGGATGGCACAGCCAGTTTACTGATGCAGGGAGAGAATCTCCTATCCCTGCTGGCAGGAGGCTAGGACAGAGAGGTCACACCCCAGACTGCAGATGCAATAACTTGTCTGGACTACTGGGGCAGGCAGGAAACTGTGTGGATCCTCACTAAACCTACTTCTCATTCAACACCAACAAGAATTCAAATGGACTCCTTCCTACACATCAGGAACACAGGACACACCACTCCTCCCTCCTCAGTCCCATTACCCAGGTAAGGCTTCGGACTGGGCAGACACACCAATGGCTTGGAAAGGAAGACAACCAGCAGAAGGAAGCACAGGTGTTTTTGGTGTTCCCCCAGCACCCTGACAGCCCCATGCCTTGGTAGTTCAGGATTGCATGATCTATGGATCTGTCAGCTATTGCTCACATTGCTGCAAGATTTTCAGGACAGGAGTCAGCTCCTGTGTACTGTAACCAGGAACCCCATTCCAGAGCTGTTTAAGTTCTGCCGTCTGCTCCAGTGATGTTTGTGTGATACTCAGCACAGATGCTCCCTGTAAGAGTCCTCAGCTATAACCTTCACAAAGCTTTCAACTCAGAGGGTTGCTGAACATCATTGGAGTTCTTGTATTTCTCATTGGTAGATCCCAGTCCAGATCTGAATTTAGGACTAGGATGAGTCAGAAGGAATTTACTATCATGATCTTCCCCAAGGTTAATGTATCTTGGTTATGTGTCCCTGGCTATTTCAGCTGTTCCTGTACCTCATCCCTGAAAGAGCTAAGAGTCAGTCTCTAATGGTAAGCACAGATTTCAGGAAAGCTGTCCCACATTCTTCCTGGGCACAGATCCTCAAGCTACTCCAACTCAGCATGCACAGCTCTTGCACTTGCCTCTTCTCCGAGTACCGAAAGCAAGCAATGCACCTGCTTTCCTGCCTGGCCTCTCCCAGGAGATGATACAGTCCTAAGGATAACATGGGCCTGTCACCAGCCCACAAAATGCAAAGCTGTAAACAAGACACACCAAAACAAAAGTCTGTAATCTGGAAAATTATTAACAGAGAACTTTATTGGATGTTTCCTCACAGGTAGCTCAGGTAATCAGAAAGGACCTGTTTGTTCACCCTAAGGAGCCGTGCACAGCAACGTGCCAGTGACCCAAGGACAACCCCAATTCTTGCAGGCAATGACCTCAGTCTGTGAAAAATCCCACTGCCTGGGTGGACTTCTGGTCCTCTTCCCACAAGCACACTGAAGCAACCCTATTTCCACTCATTTTCCCAAGAGAACAAGAACCAGACAGCATTTCAGCTCAGCTGAACTCAGGCCAACTTGTCCTGAATGGGAATCTGACCCAAGAGGTTCTGTGAAGACCTATCAGAGAGGCTGACTGGATGTCAAAGGAGAGACAAAGGAAGCCCAAAGACAAATCCATGCCAGCAGGAGGTAAAGAGCAATATCATACAATTCACCCTTGTATGACATATTCAGGTGACAGGTGTACCCCACCACTGGAGAAAGATTTTTAATTTCAGTCTGAAACCCTGGACAGATGCCTAAAAGCATTGGGAGTGGAACTCATTTGACAGAAGTTGTAAAACTGCCACTAATTAACACAAAAGGCAAAACACTAATTTTTAAACATTTGAGGCTGGGGGTGGCAGTTAGCAGTGAAGCCCTTAAGGGCACCAGTTGTTTTCACATCTGTGTACATCTTCCTGTAAGGCAGTAATATTGAGACACACCATGTACCAGAACAAGCTGTTCTTCTGGGACTTCCCTAATTTTTATTTTTCTGAGATATATTAATTTGTATTTATTCAAAGGTTTTCATTCAATCCTTCTCTTCAACTATTTTACTATCAGATAAGAAACAGTTCAGCCCACTTGGCTCCAGGTAAGAGATGCAGGAAGGAAGTTTTTTATTTTTGGTGATAGGTAGAAGGCAAACAACTCCCCCCACAGCCACACCCACTCAGTCTGCAGGCAGCCCTACTGTTTGACCAGCTGTTCCCTGTGGCAGGCAACCCTTCTCATCAGGGGTTATGTACAGGGATTTGACTTCAGAGTTCAAACAAATGGTTTTGCAAAGGAGATTTCTTAGAAGGCCTGGCCACCAGCTGTACATAATGGTCTTTCTCCCCTTTGCTCAGCAGTGAGGGGTACCGACACATACCCTATTGGAGTAAGTCCTAGGGATCCCTATCACACTATGGTAAGCAACGCCTGTTCCGACCTGCGGGGTGGAGCTGGTGCAAACAGCGAGAGGAAGAGACAGCTTTTCAAGTAGGGCCAGCTCTTACAGCCAGAGGCAAATGCTGAAGGAAGGGCTCAGCCCACAACACTTTCTGGCTCAGATTCTTACTGCTCAGCTTTGCAAAGTCTAAACACAAACTGTGTTTAGCCCAAGACACGGCCTGCAGGAAGAGGGCTAAGTAAATCCAGATCACCTGCAACTAATTCAGAACCAGCAGCTTCCCTCTTATTAATGTGTTTGTTCCCAAGACATTTTTTATTTCAACTAAAATTTGGGGGAAAAAAGAAAAAAGCTGTCAGTTATTTCATCTGTTAAATAAAGCCAAACCAAAAGGAGACATTTTCCCCCTTTGGGTCAAAAGAGATGGTTATTTTGTGTGCTCTAGATCCCAGTTAATAGACGAACCAGAACTACTGCCACATGCTGATATGGGGTGCGTAAGGAGAAGATCTGCCTTTAAGTTGCCAAGGTTCTTACCTCTTGCACTGAGCAGCTCACCAGGCAGCCCACAGTGACTGCCTCCTGCCTGCCCATCCACCAGTACCTACAGGGTAGGACCCCCATGCAAGCCAAAGAGCAGCTGCACCATTCACACCTCACTTCTGCTTTATGCAGAAGCAAACAGGCTTTGGGAGAGATGGCACAGGAGCTGCCAGGCTTGATTGTATGTCTCCAGCTAAACCTTTGCACTGAGCTTAATGTAGTGTTGGCACACCAGGCGACTGCTGTTCTGCAAGCTGAGACTTGCTTTGTTTCTGTGGTCAGGATGGCAGCATTTATTTTTGCAACACAAATCAGAAAAGAGAGCAGCTGCTAATGAGAAACAATCAATAGGAAGGCCAGGAGGCAACTCAGTTCAGGCAGACAGCCAGGATCATGTCACAACCACAACAGCAATCCCCACTCGCCTAATCTTCCTCTACTGTAATTCCCTAATACGAGGCTTAACGCTGCATTTCTGTTCATACCATTAGAGAAAAATTAGATGGCATAACAGTGCATGAAAAGGAAAAGTTTCTCAGGACCCCAGGCAAGCTGTACTGAAAGCCATGTTCCGCCCTTATCCATCCATCAATCCCGTCAGTGCACTGTAGTGCAACTGAAATTGCTTGGGATGACAAGAAAAGGGGATTCACAGGGTAAGAGAAGGTGCAGCTCAGATCCTAGCTGCTCACTCTGAACCAGAGCAATGCTGAGTTTGAGGTAATGTTTTTAAAAACAAGTACTCATCCACAGAAAGTTAGTGGAGGGGAGAAACAGACCAAAAAACATGTTGTAATGATGAGAAATTACCTTTTTCCTCAGGCTTGTACAGAGGCAAAAGTGGAACCACATCCAACTCTCAACTTTATTCACCTGAGTGAAAACGACTAACATAGACAGTCCTTGTTATTCTGAACAGGAACAAGTGCAGAAAGATCAAGCCTCACCCATGTGCACAATGTTACACACATATAGTCCATATTCACTTCTCAGGGTCAGTTTGCAGGATGACACTACACACAATCCCCCTAAGAAAATTGCACTTTTTCCACTTCACTAGAGGAAAGATGTTTTGGAAAGACGTCAGGGCCTGAGAGTACCTTTGCCAGGCACCACAGATCCACAAAGACAAGAGGTAAAGCAAGCAATCATCATTTCTATTTCCACTTTAAAGAAAGAGCTGCCACTCCAGCAGCCCTTCAGCTTTATCACACACTGGCCATTGCCCTCAGCTGCCTCACCAACACCAAAGCAAGGCCCACATACAGCTTTTGGTGGCTTTCAGCCTAATCCCCACTGAATGCTTTCCTGTGTGCTTGCAGGTGGCAATTGTTTCACATCCAGAGGCACGGTTAGCTCTGCCACACAGAACAAACCTGTCCTTCTCCCTCTCCTTTCCCACCGTACACACGTGTGGCTGCTAAAACCCTGACACAGAACAAAAAGAATGCCCCCTAAGTCCTTCACTGGCTCTCAGCCTGCATCATGCCCAGCTCTCATGCTTTCACGGCCGGCCAACTGCTCCAATCTGTGCCAAGCACCTCCCCGAGCACCTGCAAGCGCACTGCCTGCTGTGCCCGCTCTGCCATCGCACACAGGCATGTTCTGTGTCACCTTACAACACAAGCTCTTCCCCACTAGCCCTAGCATGAGCAGGGCAGGCTCCAGCAAGGAAGTGAGAAGGGGAAGCTTTGTCCCAAAGCAGAGGGGCACATACACTTTGCTCTAGAATGAATCTCATTCTATTGGAGCAGCTTCAGGCAGCCCACAAGGTAAGCTGCATGCCTTGGGAGCCAGGATAGGAATACCTGAAAACTCTTGCTACCTTTCTTCCATAGCAGTGGTCACCAAGCCATCAGCAACCAGATGATTTGGGTTCTTAAAACAACCATGCGAGCAGGACAGGAGCTACTCACAGAGGGTTGCACAGACCCCTGCAAGGGAAGAGCCTCTGCTTGACCCTTCCTACGAGGCTGAGCAGCATCCAAACATGAACAGCAAGACAGATGTAGCCACGTCCACCTGAAGCTCACACACACAGAATGAACTCTGTGTGCAGAAGTACGGATAATAGTTAAATGCTTAGTTTGTTCCCTTATTTTACCATCACCACTATGTAAGAGCACTGGCCTAGAGAAATCAGTTTAACTCTATCTGTGTTAACAGCTCACTCTGAAACAGGACTCCAGCTTTCTCCATGCATGCCGTAACTATGGCAGCCTGAATCCACACCCTGCCTCCATGATACACTGGAATAACTTTTTTGCCAGGCCCAGCATTGAATCAGCAGCATTCAGTAAAAACAGCAAGTGCAGCTATTGTAATTAACATATGTAAAGGGCTACCTAATTCATTTACACCCTCAGATGCCACCTCCTCTATTTCAAGATGCTAAACTAGATAATCCACAGGAGTGGCAGCTCAGAGACACTTGCAGAACCTCCAAAGGACTGGTATTCAATCCTTTAAATCCTAAGCCTAAAAAAGGCCTCCAAACCCAGAATCCATCCAAACAAATTGCAGTATATGAAGAGGAAGAGAATGGTTCATTCTCAGAAGAAATTTGCCAGGTCGGCATGCCCAAAAGCCTGGGAAACAGCTACTGAAGGCACTTTGTGAAGATTGCAGATTCCAGACATCTTGTCAGGGAGAAGTCACTAATGTGGATTTAGTCTTTATCTGTACTAATAGTTTCAGTTCTGGGCAAGTGCCAGAGGACAGCACAAAGCCCTGTGCTCTACTAAAACTAGCAGCTTCTACACCTGACATATCCCAAGCACCACCACCAAAGAGCGTGCCACCCACCCAGACTTGTCACCACTAGGATTGCATGGAGCTTGGCTTGTTCCTTGGCTTGTTCCAAGCCTTTTAGCTGGGGTACAGTGTCTCCAGAAACAGAGGGCAGCTCTCCCAGATATGCTGATCTGCAGTACAGTGTTTCCCCAGGGACAGGATTAGGACTGTCACAAGCAGCTATTGAATCACAAGTGCCAAAGTCTCTCCTCCCTTCCTCTGGCCCTTGTAGCTACAACAAGCTCCAGCATCTTTTCTACACTCCCAGCCTCACCAATCCCCTCCTTCCTATGTGCTACCTTGGAAGGTATTTTCTACTGCCCCAGACCTTATCACTTCAAGGACACGTTCTGCCTCTTCCCAAGGACACAGACTTATTTAGGGCCTTCCACATGGAATTATTTCTTCTACCCCTCCTTTTCACCAGCTCTTAATCTACTTGCTTGACAAGGAACACAACCCAAGGCAAACACATACACAGGCTCTGCTGACTCCCACATACTCGAAGGCACATCCTGACTTTCACCTCAAGTCCCAGGAACACTTGGCAGAAGGGAAAAGGACAAGTATTAGAGCTGGGCAATGGAAGTGTAGAAGTGCAGAGAATTCAACGGAAAAGCAGTAACCAGTTTGGAATCCAGCCACCAGCAGGGTTTGTATTGTGGAGAGCAAGGTATACGGGAGTCACCCTCTCACACAGCTCTATAGAGTAGGAGATTTCTAAGGCTTTGCAAAGGCCCTGGGATTAGAAGGCTTGTCCATTCCCATCTCCAGAAAGAAGGAATGCTGACCAAATTGCCATTTCTCCAGCCCTTGCATGGTCCCCTTCAAGCACAGTACAACAGAAGCACAGCAGAGGAGAAAATCCTCTCCAGCCAAGCCCAAGAACCTTTCATCTGTGCTTTAGGGAGTGCACAGAGCAGAACAGGGAAAAAACCCCAGTGAGCAGTGGCCTGACATCAGAGTACAATCATCCCAAGCTCAGGGTGCTGGAGGGTAGCACAGCCCTCATACAGACAGGAAACAAACACCATCAGTTACTGCACATGCAGGCAGAGCTCCTGTAACCACTACAGCAGCAAGGGTTTGGAACTGGAAGACACAGCAAGGAATCCGAGGAAGGTTTCTTGATTTATCAGGACTAAACTTCCAAACATAATCAGTAAGCACACATAGAATCCTGAAGAACATGCGATAGCTTCTTCTATTTTCTAAGGAGGCCTTGCAGTTGCCTTGAAGAGTTGGGGAGATAAGAGGCAGAAAGAAGTGGAACAGCCTGGACATGCTACAAGTTCAAGACACGTTCTGAACCTGTGGGTAAGAAGAATGACCATGCAAAGACCTCTTGTGCTGTTGCCACTGACACTGCACAGCTGCTGCTGTGTCTGACAGAGCAAGCCTGGGCCCCAAGCTGCTCTGCACGCTTGCTGTCTCAGTGGGGTGCCCAAAGAATAAACACATGCATTGCTAGGACTATAATTTTCCCTAGAAGCGGCTGTTTGGCTTCCCTTGCACGAGATGCCCATAAGAGCACCTTTCCTCACAAGAGCATCCTTATTAGGGCAGACAGACAGCAGGAACAAGCTCCTTCCCTCCCAACAGAGGGTAATTGCAGGGTGCTCTGGCTGCCAGCTTACTCCACGGGACACCTGATCCTGCAGCCCTGTGACTGCTGAGGGCACTGATCCAGGTTCAGCACCTCCTCCACCAAGGCAGGGAACATTTCCAACTACGTTGGCACAAAGCATCTCCCCACCCACCTCTATTTTCCACCACAAAAGCAATTTTACCACTTTCAGGGAGCACCATGTGGTTCCCCATGAATTACATCCACATCTCAACGTATATAAATAAGGGTATTCCTCCTTCCATTGACTGGGCTGTGCCTACTGAGCTCCATAACTTTTTCCCCAGGTAAGGCCTCTGCAGGAGGTACAAGTGGCCATGTCCTTTCAAGGGAGGGATTTGACTTTTGAGATGCCCCAGATGCTACAAAGCTTTCCTTTGTGTCCCTGGGGAGATTCATACTCCCTTCACACAGTCACACAAGGCAACATCACATATACTTCCGCTAGGATAAGCATCATGATTCATGCTTTGACCAGCATAAACTGGCATTGCTCTGAGGACTCCACAGACTCTAAGCTGGTTTATTTCCCTCTCTCAATCTGGGATTTGGTATTAAGACTACACAAACACACACAAAAAATCTCCACGACCAGTCCTTAAGCCTTCGTATGCACATAATCAAACTGCAGAAGCACAACATTTAAGATGCTGCTGTTGCTAATTATCAGTTTCAAAAGGTGAAAGGCTTTGGGGGTTTTTTGTTGGTTGGGTTTTTTTCCTCCTTCTATCCAGTAGAAGAAGTCTCTACAGTTCAGCAGTGACCCTGGTGGTCACATGGTGACAGCTGACAAGCAAACCCTAATGTCAAATAACTGTGACTTCATCTCAGGGCAAGCCTGAGACAGAGCCCTGGCCCTAAGATACCAGTTAAAAATAACTAAATAACTAAACCCTATAAACAAGCCAGGAAGAGCTCTCCACAGAACATCCCAAACAACACTACTCAGCCTAGCAAATCTATGGCCTTTCTGTATTCTTAGTACTAGAAGCACCCCCTCATCTTGCTTTATCATTTTCTGCCCACTTTGTCACGCTTTTAGGAGAACAGCTACTTTTCACATGGGGGTTTGATAGCCAGTTTTGCCTTTGACAGCAGAACCCACCTCTTCCCCCCCAAAATAGAAGCAATTCAGCAGTTCCAACCCACGCACAGAAAGCGGTGTAGGACAACACTCACATGCCACACAGACAATTGAGATGCTGCTGGTTAACTATGAGTCAGAAGCGCAGGCTGGGACCTTAGCATCAGCTCAAAGACAGCTTTTCCGTGACTACAGCTTCACATCCCATCATTCATCCAGGTTGCTACGCTCCCAAAGTGAGCGCACAAATCCCATACAGCTCGCCAAAATGAGATGATTCAAGACCCTTAACAAAAATATATTCCCTATTCAGTATTGAAGATTTAAGAATCCAAGAGTGGTTGCATTTTAGCATTCCTCGTGACTGAAAGAGAACAGTCTTGTCATGTCATATCAGCCGGTCTTCCTCATCCTTAAGGATTTATACAGACAGGTAACCATCCTCGGACCTCCAGGCCTAGAGTTTGTAAAAAGCTGCAGGATTTGAGGCATGCATAAGAAGGAGACTGCAAAGCCAGCACAAAAGCACCTTTCACTTGCTTGGCACATCCAGGTGCGTGTCCTGTTGTGCTAGACTCCAACAGCACCAGGAGAAGACACAGGTGTGACAGGAGGCCATTTTCCAGAAAACCCTTGAGGCAAGAAGCGATTCACTGGAGTATGAAGCTACAACACTGCAGTATGCACAGTCAGGTAACATGTAAACACATGAGACTTTGCTCAATATACCCTGATAGCCACACAGATTATTCTAGCGGAAAAACAGCAATGCTTTTTCACATCAGCAAACAGAAGAACCTCAAAGCTGGAGAGAGCACTTCCGATGCAGGACAATACCACTGCTGTAGCCCTGGACAACAAATCCAAGATCCCTACAACTTAAAGTGCTTATCAAGAGCTAGGCGAGGTCATATCAGACCGTAAATACCTCTTATATAAATATAAAGTCCCCTGTCTAACTAATATGCATGCCCAGTGTTCTTTATTTGGCATTCTCAAATGCGCCTTTGAAGATCACAGTTTGCTCCCGAGGCTGCAGATCCTTTAGTCAGGGCTTTCAGTTCAGCATTATAGCCCATAGCAAAGCCTTCCTGCCCTACACAAATGATGAGAGTGTGATCTTAATTCAGAGAGAGGGCAGAATGAGTTCAGAGGTAAGCTGAACAGACACAAAGGCCAGAAGGAAAAAGCTGGAAAAGAAACCACTAAGTGGGATCTTACACTCTGAAGTCAAGGAAAATTTCTTGTCTCTCTGATCAGGTTCTCAAAAAGGTTGGAATCAAAGAAAAACCCAAAGGAAGGAGTTTCCTTATTCCTCCCCAGGAAGTATTCGTCTTTGCACAGTTGAGTCTTATTCTGTTCACAGCCAAGTACATCGACACGAAGGCACTAACCTTATCTACACTCAGCCAAATAAGCACAGCTTCAGCAAAATTCCCCTCTGCTTATCATCCATCAAGAGACACTATTTGATGGACAGGGCAACTGATAGTGCAGGGTAGCAGTTTCCATAAGATCCAAAGCCCGTGGGCTATAACACCTGTTCTCAATCAGAAAACAGCTGCACAGCACTGTCTCTATGAAGTCTGGGATGTTCTCGGACATGATCTAGCTTGACGAGAGGATCATGTCCGAGTCGGCATGGAAGACGGGACAGGGGAAAAGGGGGATACTAAAGTAAGATTGGAGACCTGGAGATGGACCTTCGACGTGACAGCTCTCCCAAATACTATGCCTGTTTCACGTCACTATGGTACAGGGCCGGTGCGTCCCCATTTGCTTTTACTTTCAGAAGTTAACTCTGTTGCCTTAGAGCTGCTCTCTACCCAAGGTGTATGCCAATCACACAGGTGAATCAGAAGAAAACTATTCTAGAGGCATCAGACTGAAGACAGAACTTGAACACCCAAGATCCAAGCCTTGGCTAGCTTTAAACAGCACAGTTTGCCCTCCTTCAGGAGGTAGGTGAATGTTGCCTGCCTAGAAGGTGGCCCCTAACTGAGGCCTCTTAATAATGCCTCCCACTGCACCTCATAGGGAGTGGGAAAACCTATTCCAATTCACAGAAAGCTCTCTACCAGGCTGGGTGCCTCCCTGAGGGCAATCCCTGGCGCTCTGTGGATGTTCTGGACATATAAATAGCAAGGGCAAGGTAAACATGATAACAGGCTTGCTCAGCACCTGAGCAAGGCATAGGATACGGGCACTACCATAGGCCTGTCTCACTCTTGTGCCACACCTTAGAGTGGCAGGGGGACCACCCCCTTTAGGGAACTAATGGGCAGTCACCTCTTCAACAGAAGCAACTGTAATTAAAGCAACCAAACCCCTGGCAGCTACCTGTAAACCGATCCCTACACAAGAAGTGATTAGGGGAGCCCTTTTCCCTCGTCCACGATAAGAGCTGGCACCATGGCAATTATTACAGCTTTTGAGACCTCAGATGGGGTCTGAACAACTAGTAAAAGCTTCAGATCAGTCTCAGGAAGTTACAGTTGCGCTTCACTGGGCATTTCTGTAAACAAAGTAGACAGGAAGGAAAATTTTAAACCTAACTGCACGGAAGAAGCTGACTTTTGCTTCATCTTTGAAGATAACGAAGGCTACATCTCAAAACTCTACCTGTCTCCAAAAAAAAAAGAAATGCTGTAGAAAAACACCTGCCATCAAAGCGAGAGGACTTCAAGCAGTAAACAGCTCTGGCCTCCCTTGGCTCTAGGAGAGGCTCAGAATTCTCTGAGACTAAATAGATATACCTGATCCTCTCACACCACATTTCCCTTTCAAGCTTAAGATACTTTTCTGCATTTGTTATTCTCAACATAAGAGCTTCCAAGCACAGACTTCCCCCCGCCATGTGCAAAACAACAAAAGCCAGGAAGCACCACAGACCGTTTTCTTCAGCTGTTCCCCCAACAGAGAAACACACTACACTATGTGTCTGCCTCAGAGATGATAACTTTTTAATGTTTATTCCACAACTTGAAAACAGAGGTAACATCTAGCTGAACTGGAGATCTAGCTCTTGCAGGGGGCAAGAGAATTCCTCAGAGCCCAACAACACGCAAAGGAATAACCCTCTTCCAGAATTAAAAGATTTCCCTACTCAGAGATGCTGTCCGACTCTCATGTGTACACAGGTGCTCGGTGCCTCCACCTCCGGCTGCTTCGCCTCCCGCTTGCGGCCACCAACAGCTGGTGCCCGCACGGCAAGAGGCTCCTGTTCTCACCAAGAGCCCCGCCAGACCTACACCCAAGCAAGCCAAACCCACGAAGCGAGCCCCATAAGCCCGTATTGCATGAGAGGGGTGTGTGTTTGTGTGTGTGTGTCAGAACCAGGACCCCTGCGCTGACTTCCTACTGCGGGGGCCTCCTTGACCGCAGCCACCCGTCAGGGACCGGGGAAAGCGTGCGGGGGGGGGGGGGGGGGGCTGGGGGTAAAGGGCCTTAAAAACAAACGCCGCTCGCATACCGGGAGCGGGAGGACGCAGAGCTGTATCCACGCACACACACCCCTCGCTACCCTGTAATTAAAAAATTAGCAATAACAAAGGGAAGAGGCGAAGGAATGCCGGGCTCGCCCCGCGCTTACCGAGGCAGGCGCCGCTGACGAGGGCAG